>NC_141873.1:484511420-484662935 GCF_056163025.1 Triticum urartu | reverse complement strand
CCATGATCGGGGTCATGGCCGCATGCATCATGCGACGGGTGCAGCCGCTACAGTATAGAGGCCACCCCATGTGGGACTTCAACAGGGAGGACGACACCACCCGCTACGGCCGTAAGGGGCCGGATTCGGCTACGGCTCTAATAAAGACCTTGTGCTCTTTGTACAAGGGAGAAGAGGAGGATTTTCTCCGCGTCGACCCAAAGGGTGGATTTTCCATGTACAATCCTCCAAGCTGGGTGAGTGGTCACATCTTGCCCATCCGTTTTATATCCCCATTGTTAAATATTCAATCTAATGATTTCAACGCAGGAACTGCGCTAGGCTGTCAAAGAAATAAGCAGCCCTCCTCCACAACCCGAGGACCCAAGACGGCCCCTCGACCCGAACTCTCAAGAGGATCCGGACTTTTCGGTGGAGCTGATTGATGGAGTGTTCCATCAATTGAGCAAGGACAACGCCTTGGTGGCCATTAAGGCTGATTACCCGGGGCTAATCCCGGCCTCCCAGAAACGGGAGGCCGATCCTGTGGCGACAAGCCAACGAGGGGCCGCAGGGCCCCGTGGGCAGAAAAGAGGTGCAGTCCGGACCGAGACGTCAGCGCAAAGGTATGGCACGCCCCCTTATCCCAGGTGTTACACCTTCAAGGCACATTAACACTCCTGCTCTCTTCAGGACAAAGAGACCTTGCTAGACTGGATTCGGAGAGGCTGCCAATCGCGCCTCCACCAGCCAGGCTCCAAAGCCTGGTCCGAAGGTGAAGGCGAACACAAGGCGCGCATCGGGCGCTCCTCCGACGGAGGATGTGGACAGTTTGTCTGCCACCAACTCTGAGGTGGAGAGTGCCATGAACCACAGGCGTCGCCGGACAACTCTTCGTGACGCTTGTTTCTCCCAAGAGGCGTTAGATGCCTTCAAATCAGGAGATGCGTACCTCCGTGCCGCTCAAAATGGTCTAGCCAGAGCCACGGAGCAGTATGTAAAAGACATACGGGTAAGAAAATTCTGGTAATTATATGTATATACCAGTAGCCCGAGACTTGAAACAGTTAGAATAATTGATTTAAGGATCATTTGTTATGCAGGTTCTTACAGAAAAGAATTCCCTACTGTCCAAGGAGCTGGAAGAGTGCAAAGCCCAACTTGAGGCCGCACTAGCCACGGCAGGGGAGCCCAAGGAGACCCCCTCTAGTAATATATACTTCGAAAGATAAGTATTCTGCGAAGCACGACATGGGTGCGAATCTGACAAATGAAATTGCAGATGGCGCCGGATTGAATCCGGAAAGGCAACACCTCCTACGCCAGCTAAAGGCTGGTGAGAAGGTGCTGACAAAGGTGAGGCGGGAGAAGAACGATCTCCAAGATGCCAACACCAAGCTGGGCGTCGAGCTGAAAGATGTTCGTGCCCAGCTATCAGACTCCGTTAAGGAGAATCAGCGGCTTCGGCGCGACATATTTAGTAAGTGCTTGAACGAACCTTTGAAAGAAAGTTCGGCGGGGAAGTCGACTAACAGAGCAATGTCTGTAGGTGTGCTAATAGGTCATCCTGCAGAGGAGATGCCCGGTTCTACGGGTGACCTTCTTCCCGAGCTCTCGCAACTGCTCGATCGAGTTCGGCAGGCGATGCGAGACGTCGCCCAGGCCCTGTGGCCATCCATCTCCATGCCCGAAGTGATGGGGAACGTAGCAGAAATTCAAAATTTTCTACGCATCACCAAGATCAATCTATGGAGTCATCTAGCAACGAGGGAGGAGTGGATCTACATACCCTTGTAGATCGCGCGCGGAAGCGTTCAAGAGAACGGGGTTGATGGAGTCGTACTCGTCGTGATCCAAATCACCGATGATCCTAGCGCCGAACGGACGGCACCTCCGCATTCAACACACGTACGGAGCAGCGACGTCTCCTCCTTCTTGATCCAGCAAGGGGGAAGGAGAGGTTGATGGAGATCCAGCAGCACGACGGCGTGGTGGTGGAAGTAGCGGGATTCCAACAAGGCTTCGCCAAGCGCTGCGGGAGGAGGGAGATGTGTCATGGGAGGGAGAGGGAGGCGCCAGGGCTTAGGTGTTGCTGCCCTCCCTTCCCCCCACTATATATAGGGCCAAGGGAGAGGGGGGGGGCGCAGCCTTGGCCCTTCCTCCAAGGAAGGGTGCGGCCAGGGAGGAGTCCATCCTCCCCAAGGCACCCAGGAGGTGCCTTCCCCTTTTAGGACTCTTCCTTTCCCTTATCTCTTGGTGCATGGGCCTCTTGGGGCTGGTTCCCTTGGCCCATATAGGCCAAGGCGCACACCCCTACAGCCCATGTGGCCCCCCGGGGCAGGTGGACCCCCTTGGTGGACCCCCGGACCCCTTTCGGCACTCCCGGTAGAATACCGATAATGCGTGAAACTTTTCCGGCGACCAAAACAAGACTTCCCATATATAAATCTTGACCTCTGGACCATTCCGGAACTCCTCGTGACGTCCAGGATCTCATCCGGGACTCCGAACAACTTTCGGGTTACCGCATACTAATATCTCTATAACCCTAGCGTCACCGAACCTTAAGTGTATAGACCCTACGGGTTCGGGAGACAAGCAGACATGACCGAGATGACTCTCCGGTCAATAACCAATAGCGGGATCTGGATACCCATGTTGGCTCCCACATGTTCCACGATGATCTCATCGGATGAACCACGATGTCAAGGACTTAATCAATCCCGTATACAATTCCCTTTGTCTATCGGTACGACACTTGCCCGAGATTCGATCGTCGGTATCCCGATACCTTGTTCAATCTCGTTACCGGCAAGTCTCTTTACTCGTTCCGTAACACATCATCCCGTGATAAACTCCTTGAACACATTGTGCACATTATGATGATGTCCTACCGAGTGGGCCCAGAGATACCTCTCCGTTTACACGGAGTGACAAATCCCAGTCTCGATTCGTGCCAACCCAACAGACACTTTCGGAGATACTTGTAGTGTACCTTTATAGCCACCCAGTTACGTTGTGACGTTTGGCACACCCAAAGCACTCCTACGGTATCCGGGAGTTGCACAATCTCATGGTCTAAGGAAATGATACTTGACATTAGAAAAGCTTTAGCATACGAACTACATGATCTTGTGCTAGGCTTAGGATTGGGTCTTTGTCCATCACATCATTCTCCTAATGATGTGATCCCGTTATCAATGACATCCAATGTCCATGGTTAGGAAACCGTAACCATCTATTGATTAATGAGCTAGTCAACTAGAGGCTTACTAGGGACATGGTGTTGTCTATGTATCCACACATGTATCTGAGTTTCCTATCAATACAATTCTAGCATGGATAATAAACGATTATCATGAACAAGGAAATATAATAATAATCAATTTATTATTGCCTCTAGGGCATATTTCCAACAGTCTCCCACTTGCACTAGAGTCAATAATCCAGTTCACATCGCTATGTGACTAACACTCAAGGTCACATCCCCATGTGACTAACACCCAAAGAGTTTATAGAGTCAATAATCTAGTTCACATTACCATGTGATTAACACTCGATGAGTTCTGGGTTTGATCATGTTATGCTTGTGAGAGATGTTATAGTCAACGGGTCTGAATCTTTCAGATCCGTATGTACTTCGCAAATTTCCATGTCATCTTGTAGATGCAACTACTACGCTACATTTGGAGCTATTCCAAATAACTGTTCTACTATACGAATCCAGTTTACTACTCAGAATAATCTGGATTAGTGTCAAAGTTTGCATCGGCGTAACCCTTTACGATGAACTCTTTTACCACCTCCATAACCGAGAAACATATCCTTATTCCTCTAAGGATAATTTAGACCGCTATCCGGTGATCTACTCCTAGATTACCTTTGTACCCTCTTGCCAGATATGTGGCAAGGCACACATCAGGTGCGGTACTCAGCATGGCATACCGTATAGAGCCTATGACAAAAGCATAGGGGACGACCTTCGTCCTTCCTCTTTCTTCTGCCGTGGTCGAGCTTTAAGTCTTAACTTCATACCTTACAACTCAGGCAAGAACTCCTTCTTTGACTGGTCCATCTTGAACACCTTCAAGATCATGTCAAGGTATGTGCTCATTTGAAAGTACCATTAAGAATTTTGATCTATCCTTATAGATCTTGATGCTCGATGTTCAAGTAGCTTAATCCAGGCTTTCCATTGAAAAATACTTTCCAAATAACCCTATATGCTTTCCAGAAATTCTACGTCATTTCTGATCAACAATATGTCAACATATATTTATCAGAAATTCTATAGTGCTCCCACTCACTTCTTTGGAAATACAAGTTTCTCATAAACTTTGTATACACCCAAAACTTTGATCATCTTATCAAAGCATACATTCCAACTCCGAGATGCTTACTCCAGTCCTTAGAAGGATTGTTGGAGCTTTGCATACTTATTAGCATCTTTCAGGATTAACAAAACCTTCCAGTTGTATCACATACAACCTTTCCTCAAAAATCGTCAAGGAAACAATGGTTTTTGGCATCCTATCTGCAAGATTTCACAAATAATGCAGTAATTGCTAATATAATTCCAACAGGCTCTTAGCATCGCTACGAGTGAGAAAGTCTCATCGCAGTCAACTCCTTGAACTTGTCGGAAAACATCTTAACGACAAGTCGAGCTTTCTTAATGGTGATACCTACCATCATTGTTCGTCTTCCTTTTAAAATCCATCTGTACTCAATAGCATTACAACCATCGAGCCGTTCTGCCAAAGTCTACACTTTGTTTTCATACATGGATCCTCTCTCGGATTTTATGGCCTCGAGCCATTTATCGGAATCCGGGCCCACCATCGCTTCTCCATAGCTCGTAGGTTCATTGTTGTCTAGCAACATGACTTCCAAGACAGGATTACGTACCACTCTGAAGTAGTATGCATCCTTGTCATCCCACGAGGTTTGGTAGTGACTTGATCTGAAGTTTCATGATCACTATCATAAGCTTCCACTTCAATTGGTGTAGGTGCCACATGAACAACTCCCTGTGCTCTGCCACACACTAGTTGAAGAGACGGTTCAATAACCTCATCAAGTCTCCACCATCCTCCCACTCAATTCTTTCGAGAGAAACTTTTCCTCGAGAAAGGACCCGATTCTAGAAACAATCCCTTATTGCTTTTGAATCTGAGACAGGAGGTATATCCAACTGTTTTGGGTGTCCTATGAAGATGCATTTATCCGCTTTGGGTTCGAGCTTATCAGCCTGAAACTTTTTCACATAAGCGTTGCAGCCCCAAACTTTTAAGAAATGATAGCTTAGGTTTCTCTAAACCATAGTTCATATGTTGTCATCTCATCGGAATTACATGGTGCCCTATTTAAAGTGAATGTGGTTGTCTCTAATGCCTAACCCATAAACTATCGTGGTAATTCGATAAGAGACATCATGGTATGCATCATATCCAATAGGGTGCAGTTATGATGTTCGGACACACCATCACACTACGGTGTTCCAGGCTGTATTAGTTGTGAAACAATTTCCACAATGTCTTAATTCTGTGCCAAACTCGTAATTCAGATATTCATCTCTATGATCATATCATAGATCTTTTATCCTCTTGTCACGACGATATTTCAACTTCACCCTGAAATTACTTGAACCTTTCAATAATTCAGACTCGTGATTCATCAAGTAAATATACTCAATATCTACTCAAATCATCTGTGAAGTAAGAACATAACGATATCCACTACACGCCTCAGCACTCATTGGATTGCACACATCAAAATGTATTACTTCCAACAAGTTGCTTTCTAGTTTCATTTTACTGAAAACGAGGCTTTCAGTCATCTTGCCCATGTGGTATGATTTGCATGTCTCAAGTGATTCAAAATCAAGTGAGTCCAAACGGTCCATTTGCATGGAGTTTCTTCATGCATATACACCAATAGACATGGTTCGCATGTCTCAAACCTTTCAAAACAAGTGAGCCCAAAGATCCATCAACATGGAGCTTCTTCATGCGTTTTATACCGATATGACTTACGTGGCAGTGCCACAAGTAGGTGGTACTATCATTACTATCTTTTGGCATGAACATGTGTATCACTACGATCGAGATTCAATAAACCATTCATTTCAGGTGTAAGACCATTGAAGGTATTATTCAAATAAACAGAGTAACCATTATTCTCTTTAAATGAATAACCGTATTGCGATAGACATAATCCAATCATGTCTATGCTCAACACAAACACCAATCTCGATGGTAGAGGGAGCGCACGATATTTGTTCAACCTTGGAAATACTTCCAACACATATCGTCATCTCACCTTTAGCTAGTCTCCGTTTATTCTGTAGCTTTTATTTCGAGTTACTAACACTTAGCAACCGAACCGGTATCTAATACCCTGGTGCTACTAGGAGTACTAGTAAATTACACATTAACATAATACATCCAATATACTTCTATCGACCTTGCCAGCCTTCTTATCAACCAAGTATCTAGGGTAATTCTGCTCCAGTGGCTGTTCCCTTTATTACAGAAGCAATTAGTCTCGGGTTTGGGTTCAACCTTGGGTTTCTTCACTAGAGCAGCAACTGATTTGCCGTTTCATGAAGCATCCCTTTTTGCCCTTGCCCTTCTTGAAACTAGTGGTTTCACCAACCATCAACAATTGATGCTCCTTCTTGATCTCTACTTTTGTGGTGTCAAACATCGTGAATATCTCAAGGATCTTCATATATGTCCCTGGTATATTATAGTTCATCATGAAGCTCAAGCAGCTTGGTGGTAATGACTTCGGAGAACCATCACTATTTCATCTGGAAGATCAACTCCCACTTGATTCAAGCGATTTTTGTACTCAGACAATCTGAGCACAAGTTCAACAATTGAGCTTTTCTCCCTTAGTTTGCAGGCTAAGAAAATCATCGGAGGTCTTATACCTCTTGACATGGGATGGAGCCTGAAATCCCAATTTCAGCCCTCGAAACATCTCATATGTTTCGCGATGTTTCAAAACGTCTTCGGTGCCTCAACTCTAAGCCGTTTAACTGAACTATCACGTAGTTATCAAAATGTGTATGTCAGATGTTCGCAACATCCATAGACAACGTTCGAGGTTCAGCACACTGAGCGGTGCATTAAGGACATAAGCCTTCTATGAAGCAATGAGGACAAACCTCAGTTTACGGACCTAGTCCGCATAATTACTACTATCAACTTTCAACTGAATTTTCTCTAGGAACATATCTAAACAGTAGAACTAAAGCGCGAGCTACGACATAATTTGCAAAGACCTTTTGACTATGTTCAGGATAATTAAGTTCATCTTATGAACTCCCACTCAGATAGACATCCCTCTAGTCATCTAAGTGATTACATGATCTGAGTCAACTAGGCCGTGTCCGATCATCATGTGAGACGGACTAGTCAACATCGGTGAACATCTTCATGTTGATCGTATCTTCTATACGACTCATGCTCGACCTTTCGGTCTCTTGTATTCCGAGGCCATGTCTGTACATGCTAGGCTCGTCAAGTTAACCTAAGTGTTTCGCATGTGTTCCGAGGCCATGTGTGTACATGCTAGGCTCGTCAACACCCATTGTATTCGAACGTAAGAATCTATCACACCTGATCATCACGTGGTGCTTCGAAACGACGAACTTTCGCAACGGTGCACAGTTAGGGGAAACACCTTCTTGAAATTTTAGTGAGGGATCATCTTATTTACTACCGTCGTTCTAAGCAAATAAGATGTAAAAACATGATAAACATCACATGCAATCAAATAGTGACATGATATGGCCAATATCATATTGCTCCTTTTGATCTTCATCTTCGGGGCTCCATGATCATCATCGTCACCGGCATGACACCATGATCTCCATCATCATGTTCTCCATCATCGTGTCTCCATGAAGTTGCCTCGCCAACTATTACTTCTACTACTACAGCTAACGGTTAGCAATAAAGTAAAGTAATTACATGCCGTTTATGTTGACACGCAGGTCATAAATAAATTAAGACAACTCCTATGGCTCCTGCCGGTTGTCATACTCATCGACATGCAAGTCGTGATTCCTATTACAAGAACATGATCATCTCATACATCACATATATCATTCATCACATCCTTTGGCCATATCACATCACATAGCATACCCTGCAAAAACAAGTTAGACGTCCTCTAATTGTTGTTTGCATGTTTTACATGGCTGCTATGGGTTTCTTGCAAGAACGTTTCTTACCTACGCAAAAACCACAACGTGATATGCCAATTGCTATTTACCCTTCATAAGGACCCTTTTCATCGAATCCGATCCGACTAAAGTGGGAGAGACAGACACCCGCTAGCCACCTTATGCAACTAGTGCATGTCAGTCGGTGGAACCAGTCTCACGTAAGAGTACGTGTAAGGTCGGTCTGGGCCGCTTCATCCCACAATGCCACCGAATCAAGATTGGACTAGTAACGGTAAGCATATTGAACAAAATCAATGCCCACAACTACTTTGTGTTCTACTCGTGCATAGAAACTACGCATAGACCTAGCTCATGATGCCACTGATGGGGAACGTAGCAGAAATTCAAAATTTTCTACGCATCACCAAGATCATTCTATGGAGTCATCTAGCAACGAGGGAGGAATGGATCTACATACCCTTGTAGATCGCGCGCGGAAGCGTTCAAGAGAACGGGGTTGATGGAGTCGTACTCGTCGTGATCCAAATCACCGATGATCCTAGCGCCGAACGGACGGCACCTCCGCGTTCAACACACGTACGGAGCAGCGACGTCTCCTCCTTCTTGATCCATCAAGGGGGAAGGAGAGGTTGATGGAGATCCAGCAGCACGACGGCGTGGTGGTGGAAGTAGCGGGATTCCAACAGGGCTTCGCCAAGCGCTGCGGGAGGAGGGAGATGTGTCATGGGAGGGAGAGGGAGGTGCCAGGGCTTAGGTGTTGCTGACCTCCCTTACCTTCACTATATATAGGGCCAAGGGAGAGGGGGGGGCAGCCTTGGCCCTTCCTCCAAGGAAGGGTGCGGCCAGGGAGGAGTCCATCCTCCCCAAGGCACCCAGGAGGTGCCTTCCCCTTTTAGGACTCTTCCTTTCCCTTATCTCTTGGCGCATGGGCCTCTTGGGGCTGGTGCCCTTGTCCCATATAGGCCAAGGCACACACCCCTACAGCCCATGTGGCCCCCCGGGGCAGGTGGACCCCCTTGGTGGACCCCCGGACCCCTTTCGGCACTCCCGGTACAATACCGATAATGCATGAAACTTTTTCGGCGACCAAAACAAGACTTCCCATATATAAATGTTTACCTCCGGACCATTCCGGAACTCCTCGTGACGTCCGGGATCTCATCCGGGACTCCGAAAAACTTTCGGGTTACCGCATACTAATATCTCTATAACCCTAGCGTCACCGAACCTTAAGTGTGTAGACCCTACGGGTTCGGGAGACAAGCAGACATGACCGAGATGACTCTCCGATCAATAACCAACAGCGGGATCTGGATACCCATGTTGGCTCCCACATGTTCCACGATGATCTCATCGGATGAACCACGATGTCAAGGACTTAATCAATCCCGTATACAATTCCCTTTGTCTATCGGTACGACACTTGCCCGAGATTCGATCGTCGGTATCCCGATACCTTGTTCAATCTCGTTACCGGCAAGTCTCTTTACTCGTTCCGTAACACATCATCCCGTGATAAACTCCTTGATCACATTGTGCACATTATGATGATGTCCTACCGAGTGGGCCCAGAGATACCTCTCCGTTTACACGGAGTGACAAATCCCAGTCTCGATTCGTGCCAACCCAACAGACACTTTCGGAGATACCTGTAGTGTACCTTTATAGCCACCCAGTTACGTTGTGACGTTTGGCACACCCAAAGCACTCCTACGGTATCCGGGAGTTGCACAATCTCATGGTCTAAGGAAATGATACTCGACATTAGAAAAGCTTTAGCATACGAACTACATGATCTTGTGCTAGGCTTAGGATTGGGTCTTTATCCATCACATCATTCTCCTAATGATGTGATCCCGTTATCAATGACATCCAATGTCCATGGTTAGGAAACCGTAACCATCTATTGATTAACGAGCTAGTCAACTAGAGGCTTACTAGGGACATGGTGTTGTCTATGTATCCACACATGTATCTGAGTTTCCTATCAATACAATTCTAGCATGGATAATAAACGATTATCATGAACAAGGAAATATAATAATAATCAATTTATTATTGCCTCTAGGGCATATTTCCAACACGAAGGTCTTGGAGAGCTTGCGGAGAAGCTAAAGGGAGCACGGTGGCGCTTCCGATTGTGGAAGATATTGGCCTACCGTCAAGGCGCTAGGGAAGCCTGGGCCATGGTGAAGATGCGGTACACAAAGGCTGACCCCAACCACATGGCCGAGGTCGGTCCTGTAGGGCCCGATGGGAAGGAGATCCATGTAAGCTTAGTATACGGCCAAGTAGAGTTGGCCGCAAAGTATTCCCAGCAGGACTGTAAATTAGACAGCCTGTTAGATGGTATTGAAGAGGAATACAATCAGTCAAAATGACTATGTAATTTGATTGACATTTATAATGCCTTCTAGCCGGATTGTAGATCATTTGTCATGGCCGACCTTTTCGCTTCAGCCTCAGGACCTGACGGTCCGGAGTGTGTCCGAATTCCCATGCGGTTATATAGGAACCGGGGAATGCATGGAGACCAGGCGTAGGGGTCATTAGTGCGTGAACAGACAAGTGCCCGACTAGTTATGTTATATTACATGGTTAGTAAGAAACATCTTCCAGGGAGAATAGTTCCGTTAGGGGTTCCTTTCCCTGGGAGGCATGCCCTAAAGTGCATGTCCATGCTACGAAAAGAAACACAGGAAAAACATCTGGGGCGTATAGATAAAAAAAGATCATCTTTAGTTCACCGACCGAATATTCCCTTAAGAACGCTAGCTTTCAGCTTCACCCAGTCTGAGGTACACGTCCGGCTGACCCGACAGTAACAATCGCAGAGGTGCTCCCTTTACCACCTAGCCGAACAATCGGGAACGTAGGGGTAAGCACAGGAGCCAGGCAACCCAGCTTGGCCAAAACTTAAGTCATATCAATGCATATAATGGTGAATAAAAGGTACATGCGGAAGTGTGACACATGTGTTGGGCATGAAGCCCGTATGAATAAGCTTCTGTTTAAAGAAGCCCCCAGGTTTAATGAGCGCGGATAGCGCGTCACTTTATGAGCCTTTAAAGGCTATAAGAGAGAGAGAGGAGAAGAAGAGAAATGTAAGACATAAATTATAAAAAATGGACAGAGGAAGGAGACGAACACAGAGTCCGGCGCTAGGCATAGAATCTTCGGAGACGGGCTGCGTTCCATGGGTTCGGCTCGAGTCGGTTATCCGATGCATCCCACAGGTGGTACGCTCCACCAGTCAGGACTTGGTCAATTATGAAGGGACCTTCCCACTTGGGCTTGAGTTTGTCCTTTTTCTTGTCCGGTAGTCGTAGAACTAATTCACCAATGTTGTAATTTTTGGCCCGTACTTCTCTGCTTTGGTATCTTCGAGCCTGCTATTGATATAATGCGGAACGGGCTTTTGCCACATCACGCTCCTCCTCCAATGCGTCCAAGCTGTCCTGCCGATCGAGCTCGACTTCTCTTTCTTCGTACATGCGCACTCGAGGTGAGTCATGAATTATGTCGCAAGGCAAAACTGCCTCTGCGCCGTACACCATAAAGAATGGTGTGTATCCGGTGGTACGATTCGGCGTGGTCCGCAGCCCCCAGAGTACGGAGTCGAGCTCCTCTACCCAGTGCGTGTTAGATTCCTTGAGGGGCCGCACTAATCTGGGTTTGATGCCGCTCATGATAAGACCATTTGCACGTTCGACCTGGACGTTAGTTTGTGGGTGATAGATGGAAGCATAATCGAGCTTGATGCCCATGTTTTTGCACCAGAGTTTTACCTTGTCGACCATGAAGTTCGTGCCGTTATCAGTGATGATGCTGTGGGGGACGCCGTAACGGTGTACAACCCCAGATATAAAGTCTATCACCAGTCCGGATTCGGCCGTCTTAACAGGCTTGGCTTCTATCCATTTGGTGAACTTATCCACCATGACCAGTAAGTATTTTTGCTTGTGGGTTCCGCCTTTAAGGGGTCCAACCATGTCAAGCCCCCAGACCGCAAAGGTCCAAGTAATGGGGATAGTTTGGAGGGCGGTGGGTGGCATATGGCTTTGGTTTGCAAAGAGCTGGCAACCAGTGCATCGTTGGACTAAGTCCTGAGCATCTGCCCGGGCCATCGGCCAATAAAAGCCTGTACGGAAGGCATTGCTTACAAGGGACCGAGCTGCAGCGTGATGACCGCCCAGTCCGGCATGAATTTCAGCCAGGAGGTTCCGCCCCTCCTCTTCGGAGATGCGCCTTTGAAGGACTCCGGTAGTGCTTTTCTTATAAAGTTCTCCCTCGTGGACTCTATAGGCTTTGGATCGCCGCACTATGCAGCGTGCCTCATTTTGGTCCTCGGGGAGTTCCTGCCTGGTAAGGTAGGCGAGGAATGGTTCTGTCCATGGGGCGATGACGGCCATTATTACGTGGGCTGAAGGTGTTATTTCATTGGCAGAGCCTCCGATTGTGTCAGAATGTTCGGTGTCGGGCAGTGCGGTTGGGTCCGGGCTGTTATTGTTCGGCTCCCCTTCCCATACTACGGATGGCTTGAACAACCTTTCCAAGAAGATGTTGGGGGGGGGGACTACATCGCGTTTTGCGCCGATGCGTGCCAGGACATCTGCCGCCTGATTATTTTCCCGGGCTATATGGTGAAATTCAAGCCCCTCGAACCGAGCTGACATTTTTAGGACGGCGTTGCAGTAAGCTGCCATTTTTGGATCCTTGGCATCGAAGTCTCCATTTATTTGGGATATTGCGAGGTTCGAGTCCCCATGCACCTCTAGGCGTTGAATGCCCATGGATACTGCCATCCGGAGACCATGTAAAAGGGCCTCATATTCAGCTGCACTGTTGGAGTCCATGTACATAATCTGGAGTACGTATTAAACTGTGTCTCCTGTGGGGTGCGTCAAAACGACGCCGGCCCCCAGTCCGGCCAACATCTTGGAGCCATCGAAATGCATGATCCAATTTGAATATGTGCCATACTCTTTAGGGAGTTCAGCCTCTGTCCATTCTGCGACGAAGTCGGCCAAGACTTGCGACTTGATGGCTCACCGTGGCTTATAAGTTATGTCGAACGGGAGGAGCTCAATGGCCCATTTTGCAATCCGGCCCGTTGCGTCACGGTTGTTTATAATATCGTTAAGTGGTACTTCCGAGGCTACTGTTATTGAACACTCTTGAAAGTAGTGTCGTAGCTTCCGGGATGCCATGAATACCGCGTACGCAATCTTTTGATAATGCGGGTACCGTGATTTGTAGGGAGTGAGGACAGTGGACACATAATAGACCGGCTTTTGAAGGGGGAATTTGTGTCCGTCCGCTTCTCGTTCGACGACGAGCACTGCGCTTACAACCTGGTGTGTTGCTGCAATGTATAATAGCATTGGTTCGCCAATGTTTGGCGCGGCCAGGACTGGGTTTGTTGCCAGTATGGCTTTTATTTCATCGAGTCCGGCCGTGGCTGCATCCGTCCATTTGAAGTGTTCGGTGCGCCAAAGGAGGCGGTAAAGGGGTAGGGCCTTTTCTCCCAAGCGGGAGATAAAGCGGCTTAGAGTCGCCACACATCCGGTTAACTTGTATTTGTTTGAGGTCCTTTGGGATATCCAGTTGTGACAGAGCTCGGATCTTGGCTGAATTTGCTTCAATTCCTCTACCGGATACAATGAAGCCCAAGAGCTTTCCGGCTGGAACGCCGAAAACGCATTTTTCCGGGTTGAGCTTGATGTCGTATGTTCGGAGGTTATGAAATGTGAGCCTCAAGTCATCTAATAGAGATTCAACATGTCTTGTTTTGACAACCACATCATCTACATATGCCTCCACTGTTTTGCCGATCTGGCTTGCCAGACATGTCTGAATCATGCGCTGATATGTTGCGCCGGTGTTTTTGAGCCCGAAGGGCATCGTGTTGAAGAAGAATGGGCCGTATGGTGTGATAAATGCCGTTGCGGCTTGGTCTGGTTCTGCCATCTTGATTTGATGGTAGCCGGAATATGCGTCGAGGAAACACAACGAATCGTGTCCTGCGGTAGCATCGATAATTTGATCGATGCGGGGAGGGGGAAGGGATCTTTTGGGCAAGCCTTGTTAAGGTCTTTAAAATCAACACACAGGCGCCAGGATTTGTCCTTCTTTGGTACCATCACCAGGTTTGTTAGCCAGTCCGGATGTTTTATATCTCTGATGAATCCGGCCTCCAATAGCTTTGCTAGCTCCTCTCCCATGGCCTGTCTCTTAGGTTCGGAAAAACGCCGAAGAACTTGTTTGGATATTTAAGCTGTGCTCGGCCAGCCTGCGTGGGATTCCTGGCATGTCTGAAGGGTGCCAGGCGAAAATGTCCCCGTTCTCTCATAGGAACTCTCGCAGTGCGGCGTCTACATCAGGGTTTAACTGTGCCTCGATGGAAGCTATTTTATTGGGGTCCGTTGGATGGACTTGGAATTTGACTATTTCGTCCGCCAGTTTAAAGGAGGTGGACTTGGATCTTTTGTCGAGTACCACATCGTCCCTATTCACTGTAGAGCGCAGCGCAGTCAGTTCCTCAGCTGCTAGGGCTTCGGATAGTGCCTCGAGGGCCAGTGCGGCTGTCTTGTTTTCGGCGCGGAGTGCTATGTCCGGATCACTAGCGAGAGTGATGATCCCGTTAGGCCCGGGCATCTTGAGCTTCATGTACCCGTAATGGGGTATTGCTTGGAAGATTGTAAACGCTTCCCGCCCTAGCAGAGCGTGATAATCGCTGCTGAACAGAGCCACATGGAACGTGACCTCTTCGGACCTGTAATTATCCTGCGTGCCGAACACCACATCTAGTGTGATTTTTCCTGTACAACACGCTTCCTGACTGGGGATTATTCCTCTAAAGGTTGTGCAGCTTCGCTCAATGCGGTTCCAGTCTATTTCCATTTTTGAAGGGTTTCCTCATAAATGAGGTTCAATCCGCTGCCGCCGTCCATGAGTACCTTGGTAAGACGAAAGCCGTCCACTATTGGACTGAGGACCAATGCGGCCGGTGCTCGGGCTGTTTGGAATTTAGGTTCATCACTGGCGTTAAAGGTAATAGCCGTGTCACTCCATGGGTTTATTGTTGCTACTTGGTAGACTTCGGCAAGGCTGTGGAGTGTCCTTTTTCGCATATTATTTGATGCGAAAGTCTCGAAGACTGTTAATACCGTATTGGTGTCTCTGGGCTGGCTTTCTGTGGCCTCCGGAATTAGGAGATTTTCACCAATTTTGGCCACCTGCCGGAGTATCCAACATGCTCTAAGGCTGTGAGTTGGTGTGGCGTCCTCTGTATTGTGAATTTTATAGGGTCCATTAAGCCATCCTTCCAGTACGGTTCCAAGCCCTATAGAGGGTTTTTGCTTTTTAGTGCTTGACCCGGGTGACTAGTGATGATGCACCCTTTTATTTCGGACTGGGTTTGTATTCAGGGCGGATTGTCCCAAAATTTTATTTCGGGTTTCCAGGCGCTTTCCATCGCATAGTACTTTCGTACAATGGACGCCAAGTCAGCGAAGCGTGTAATATCACGGTGACTCTGGCGTTGAGTATTCCCTTGTCCGTGCAATTATTGCAGAAGATTGAGATTGTGTCTTCCTCGTGGTAGTCCCTTAGCCTGTTCTTAACCAGGAGGAATTTGGCCCAATAATGATGTACTGTTTCATCAGGTTGTTGCTTGATTTTGGATAGATCGCTTATGTTGGGGTGGGTGGGTGGAATTAAATCCGAAGCCTCACCCCATCTAAGGCTCAGAGGCCGAGGAATTTCCGAACTTGAAAATTTGGATTCCTGGATGTTGTCCAATGAATCCAGCCCGTCGCCTGACTCTAAGTTCAGGTCTTGAGTGATATCCTCCCCTCCGTGGGTATCCGGCTTGGAGGGATCGAGAATCCGGACGTAGCGAGTCCTTAAGATAGATGAAGGGTCGCCGCACTGTCCCTCTACCACGGCCACGTTATGGGTGACTTGGGGAGAGTTAATCTCTCTCAGATCGGGTTTAGGCCCAATCTTGTCGTAATCCGTAGCGACTCCCAGGGCGACAAAGCGATCCAAAAGCTCGTTTATGGAGGAGAGCTCCATTGGATCTAACTGCTCGGCGAGTTCCGAGCTGACATGAAGATTGTTTTCGATGGCTCGAGAGGTCATCGTCGGCGCAGAAGCCGAACAGGCGGTCATAAGAAAACCACCTAGCCGGAGGGTTTGGCTGACAGCCAAAGCACCCTTAGCAACGGTGCCGTCTTTAAAGACGGGGCGAGGCATCCTTCCTGATGGCGATGACACAGAGGAGCTCTCAATGAAAGCACCAATGTCGGTGTCAAAACCGGCGGATCTCGGGTAGGGGGTCCCGAACTGTGCGTATAGGTCGGATGGTAACAGGAGGCAAGGGACACGAACTTTTACCCAGGTTCGGTCCCTCTCGATGGAGGTAAAAACCTACGTCCTGCTTGATTAATATTGATGATATGGGTAGTACAAGAGTAGATCTACCATGAGATCGAAGAGGCTAAACCCTAGAAGCTAGCCTATGGTATGATTGTTGTTGTGTATGTTGTCCTACGGACTAAAACCCTCCGGTTTATATAGACACCAGATAGGGTTAGGGTTACATGGAGTCGGTTACAATGGTAGGAGATCTGCATATTCGTATCGCCAAGCTTGCCTTCCACGCCAAGGAAAGTCCCTCCCGGACATGGGACGAAGTCTTCAATCTTGTATCTTCATAGTCCAGGAGTCCGGCTGAAGGTATAGTCCGGCTATCCGAACACCCCCTTATCCAGGACTCCCTCAGTATGAAAAGGCTATGGGCCAACTTTGAAGTCCCAGTAAATGCTCAATTATGCTTGGTAAATCCTGCAATCAGGAGGAAGGAAAGAGTGTGGCACAAATATTAGGTGTGCAGAAAGTTGATTTCGAAGAAAACTATCTTGGACTTCCGGTTCCTGAAGGAAGGATGAAGAATGGTACATTTCAGCCTATTAAGGAGTGTTCTCTGAAGAGATCTATAGACTGGTGTGAGAAATACCTATCCAGTGCAGCAAAGGAAAGCCTAATAAAGTCAGTAATACAAGCATTGTCCACCTATGCTATGAGTGTGTTCAAATTCTCTGCTAGCCCGTGCGAGGAGCTCACACAAATCATTAGAAACTTTTGGTGGGATGATGAAAATGAGAGAAGGAAGATACACTGGCTGGCCTGGGACAAGCTTCTAAAACCAAAAGAAAAGGGGGGTATGGTTTTCCGGGACCTACGCCTATTTAAACAAGCCCTCCTTGCTAAACAGGCGTGGCGACTTATTCAATTTCCGGACAGCTTATGTGCTAGATTATTGAAGGCAAAATATTATCCACATGGCAACCTGGCTGATACTGCCTTTATCCAGAACGCATCTCCGTGTTGGCAAGGAATCTTTCATGGTCTGGATCTTCTTAAGAAATGCATTATCTGGAGAATTGGTGTAGGTGATAAAGTTAAAGTATGGAGGGATAATTGGATTCCAAGGGGAAATCTAAAAATCTTCGGGAAACAATCTCAAACTAGGATAAAATGGGTCTCTGAGCTTATCGACCCAGTGTCAAGGACATGGAATGAGGAATTGGTTAGGAACATATTCCTACCTCATAATGTGGATGAAGTGTTAAAAATTCGTCTCTCACAGTCTAACTCCGAGGATTTTATTGCATGGCATTTTGAATGCTCCGGTGTATTCTCAGTTCTAGTGCGTACAGGCTGGCTGTTAATGATAAGGATGGGAATGGTGATATGGGACAAAGTAGTACCGAGCCATCTGGAGAAAGAAAGATCTGGAGTGTGCTTTGGAAAGCAAATGCCCCCCCCCCCCCCCAAATTAGAAACTTTGGATGGCGTTTGGCGACAGAATCTCTTGGAGTTCAGACAAATAGACATGAGAGAGATTTAGAGATATTCCCTACATCCTCTATCTGTGGTGTGGAACCAGAAGATGGATACCACGCGGTCATGAGATGTACTAAAGCTAAAGCTTTGCGTAAGATCATGCAAGAGATCTGGACGCTCCCTAAAGACACTGAGCTAACATGTACGGGACGTGAGTGGGTTCTCCTAACTCTGGCAAAGGCTAACGAGGAGGAGCAGTCACACCTACTCTTCCTCTGGTGGGGAGCATGGCATCTCAGAAACAATATTATCTTTGGTGACGGGAAGGCTACAATAAAGGCATCAGCAGAGTTCCTACAAAGTTACGCTAGCTCTTTTGCAGCGATCAAAGCTGGTATGAGTGTTCCTGACCATAAAGGAAAAGGAAAAGTTATGCCAACCATATCAACTCCGGATCCTAAACAGAGAGAAGAGGATGATCATTGGGTGAAACCTAAGTCAGGATGGCTTAAATTGAATGTCGACGCTAGCTTTATTCAGGAAACAAACTATGGAGCTTGGGGGGCGGTTCTCCGTGATACGAATGGAGCGGTGCGTGGCTCTGCTTGGAGCACAATTCGTAACTGTGCTAGTGCTGAGGCAGCCGAAGCGGAAGCTTGTCTTCAAGGAATCTGAGAGACCATGATGCTCATAGACCGGCCAGTAGTTATTGAGAGCGACTGTGCGAATGTTGTTAGTCAAGTTTCTTCTAATGATTTTATAGATCCCCCATTGGTAGCTTGGTTAGAGAAATCCCGAGTTTGCTGGGCCAACTTCCTGATTTTACTATTGCTAAGATTTCTAGAAATTGCAATAGGGTTGCCCATGCTCTTGCTAGTTAAGGCAGGAGTGGTGTGAGTAAGGGTGTGTTGATTGACACAGTTCCGACCTACGTGTTGCGACTGGTCGATGATGATTGTATTGAACCTATGTTGAATTAATATAATACACACCTTTTTAAAAAAAAACCCAGGCTCTACTACGAGCACTAGTAAGGCACACATCAATAACATGTATATCAAATATACCTTTGTTGACGTTCCCAACCTCCTTAGCTGCTAAATTCTTAGGGAAGTTCCGCTTCCAGTGGACATTCCCTTGCAATAGAAACACTCAATCTCAGGTTTGGGTCCCGCCTTGGGTTTCTCCCCAGGAGCGGCAACTGGCTTGCCATTCTTCTTGAAGCTCCCTTTCTTTCCCTTACCCTTCTTGAAACTCATGGTCTTCTTGACCATCAATACTTGATGGTCTTTCTTGATTTCTACTTATGCGGCCTTAAGCATTGCAAAAAGCTCAGGGTTCATCTTCTCCATCCCTTACATCTTATAGTTCATCACGAAGCTCTTGTAGCTTGGTGGCAGTGACTAAAGAATCATGTCAATCGCTACTTCATCGGGCAGGTTAACTCCCAACTGATTCAGGTGATTGAAGTACCCAGACATATTGACTACGTGCTCGCTAACGGAGTTGTTCTCCCCCATCTTACAGCTAAAGAACTTGTCTGAGGCGTCATACCTCTCCACATGGGTGTGAGCCTGAAATACCAATTTCAGCTCCTCAAACGTCTCATATGCCCCGTGGTGCTCAAAATGCTTTTGGGGCCTAGATACTAAGTCGTAAAGCTTGGTGCACTAAACTATCGAGCAGTCATCATAACTTGGTTGACATATGTTCATAGCATCCAAGTTTGTAGGGGGAGGTGCCACACCGAGCGGTGCATCACGGACACAAGCCTTCTGTGCAGCAGTTAGGATAATCCTCATATTATGGACCCAGTCCGCATAGTTGCTTCCTTCATCTTTCAACTTTTCTTTCTCTAGGAATGCATAAAAATACAGGGGAGCTAAAGCACGAGCCATTGATCTACACCATAATTTGCAAAGACATTTAGATTATGTTCATGATAATGAGTTCAACTAATCAAATTACTATTGAACTCCCACTTAAATCAACATCCCTCAGGTTGTTAAGTGACACATGATCCAAATCCACTAACCCAAGTTCGACCATCACATGAGATGGGGTAGTTATCAATGGTGAGCATCCCCATGTTGATTATATCTTCTATATGACTCATGTTCAACCTTTCGATTCTCTGTGTTCCGAAGCCATGTCTGTACATGCTAGGCTCGTCAAGTTTAACCCAAGTATTCTACATTTGTAAAACTGTCCTACACCCATTGTATGCAAACATAGAGTCTACCACACCCGATCGTCACGAGGCGCTTCGAAACGACGAACTTTCGCAATGGTGCATATTTAGGGAGAACACTTTTTATCTTGATATTAATCATGAGGGATCATCTTATAATGCTACCATCGCGATCTAAGAAAAATAGGATGCATAAAAAAGATAAACATCACATGCAATCAATATGTGACATGATATGGCCATTATCATCTTGTGCTTTTTATCTCTACCTCTAAAGCACTAGCATGATCCCCCTCATCACCGGCATGACACCATGATCTCCATCATCTTCAAGGTGTCATCATGTGTTTGTCTCCACCAACTATTGCTGAAAGGATCAATATGGTTGACTAGAGGGGGGGGGGGGGTGAATAGGCAACTACCAAGTTTTAGCTTTTCTTAACAAATTAGGTTTTAGCAGCAAATAGGTTTTCTAGATGTGCAACTACGTGAGCAACCTATATGATGCTAACAACAACAACAATTGCAATCAAGAGATACAACACAATAGAAGCTTGCACAAAGTAAAGGGAATAGATAACCACAAGTGGAGCCGGTGGAGATGAGGATGTGTTACCGAAGTTCCTTCCCTTTGGGGGAAGTACGTCTCCGTTGGAGCGGTGTTGAGGCACAACGCTCCCCAAGAAGCCACTAGGGAAACCGTATTCTCCTCAGGCCCTCACACAATGTGAGATGCCGTGATTCCACTAGCGGTGCCCTTGAAGGCGGTGACCGAACCTTTACAAACAAGGTTGGGGCTATCTCCACAACATGATTGGAGGCTCCCAACAATACCACCGAGCTTCACCATAATCGAATGTGGCTCTGAGGCGACCTCAACCATCTAGGGTGCTCAAACACCCAAGAGTAACAAGATCCGCAAGGGATTAGTGGGGGGAATCAAATTTCTCTTGGTGGAAGTGTAGATCCGGGCCTTCTCAACCAATCCCTAGAAAATCAACAAGTTTGATTGGTAGGGAGGGAGATCAGGCAAAAATGAGCTTTGGAGCAACAATAGAGCTTGAGGGAAAAGTAAGTCTTCTTGGGGAAGAAGACCTCCTTTTATAGTGGGGAACAAATCCAACCATTATCATGGGAGCGGTACTACCGCTGGGGGCAGCAGTACTACCGTGAAGACTGAGAGCAGGGGCCTTGGAGAGGGAGGGGAGCGAGGGCGAGACCCCCGAACGACACGAGCAGCGGTGGTAGGGGCAGTACTACCGCCTCTACTGCCGCTCCTATTGCCGCACAAACTGACACGAGAAAAGACGCTCTCGAATCGAGGCAGTAATAGCACGACACCATAGCGATACTACAGACGAGAGCCCCCGGGCGGTACTACCGCTGATGAGCAGCGGTACTGCCACCTGAGGCTCTGGGCCATACTGCCGCTCGTCGCCGCGGTACTACCGCTGGAGCAGAATCAAGCCCACAAACGGGACAATGAAGGATCCTCCAAAGATGCGGGAAAGAGATGGGGGTGCAAAGGAGACGTGTACGTGTTGATTCTACCCTAACCTTTCCGATACGGACCCCCTCTTGATAGTATGGTGTTTCCAATGACTCAAAACCACCATAACTGAAACGAAGGAAACACACCGTCTTCTCCTTAAACACCGAGGGGAAAGAATCATCTTGTGCCAATGAATGAATATTTGAAATGCTCAATGCACATGATTAGTCCGCAAAAGTATTGTCATCAATCACCAAAATCACTTAGGGAGAGACATGCCCTAACAATCTCCCCCTTTTTGGTGGATTGATGACAACACGGGATTTGCATAAAGATATAACAAGAGAGTAAGAAAACCCCAGAAACTACAAAATATAGATGGGCTCCCCTAGATGTGTGCACTTAATTAGGAGTGCCTTTGGAATGCAATGTACACACATTAGGATCAACACCCCCCCTATATTTTATAGCCTGATAACACTAGCATCTAAACTAAGAGACATATAAGCTATGATGCAAGGAGTAGATAGTGAGCATAATATAAACATAAGTTAGGCATGCATATCACAAACTACCAAGATACTAGTCATGCAATAGATAAGCATAAGATAGGATAGCATATGTCTCACACCATATGACACAGTAACCAGGTCTCACAGACACAAACCAAACCAAAGCAAATGACGAGAAAAGAGTTTGCGAGAGAGAAAGACAAGGCAAATGAGACAAACTCGCAACTCGACAAATCCTAAACTCTCCCCCCCTTTGGCATCGAGACACCAAAAGGGAAAAGAGTGCTGCTACAGACACATGTGATAGTCAATCCGACGATCTCCATCATCACATCCCCGCGTGATCACCCTCACCTCCGTGCTACCTCTTGAGCATGCGATGGTTTTCCCTTGAAGAGGAAAGGGTGATGCAGCAAAGTAGAGCAAGTATTTCCCTCAGTTTTGAGAACCAAGGTATCAATCTAGTAGGAGACAATGCACAAGTCACCTAGTACCTGCACAAACAATCAAGAACCTTGCAACCAACACGATAAAGGGGTTGTCAATCCCTTCACAGCCACTCGCAAAAGTGAGATCTAATAGAGATAGTAAACCAAATATTTTTGGTATTTTTGTTGTATAGATTGGAAAGTAAAGATTGCAAAATAGTAAACGAGATGCGATGCAAATAAAATAGATGTAATATAATAGGAAAGAGACCCAGGGGCCATAGGTTTCACTAGTGGCCTCTCTGAAGATAGCATGTATTATGGTAGGTGAACAAATTACTGTCGAGCAATTGATAGAAAATCGCATAGTTATATCTAAGGAAATGATCATGAATATATGCATCACGTCCATGTCAAGTAGATCGAAACGATCCTGCATCTACTACTATTACTCCACACATCGACCGCTATCCAGCATGCATCTAGAGTATTAAGTTCATAAGAACGGAGTAACGCATTAAGCAAGATGACATGATGTAGAGGGATAAACTCAAGCAATATATTATATAAACCCCATCTTTTTATCCTCGATGGCAACAATACAATACGTGCCTTGCTGCCCCTACTGTCATTGGGAAAGGACACCACAAGATTGAACCCAAAGCTAAGCACTTCTCCCATTGCAAGAAAGATCAATCTAGTAGGCCAAACTAAACCGATAATTCGAAGAGACTTGCAAAGATATCAAATCATGCATATAAAGATTCAGAGAAGAACCAAATAATATTCATAGATAATCTTGTTCATAAATCCACAATTCATCGGATCTCGACAAACACACCGCAAAAGAGTATTACATCGAATAGATCTCCAAGAACATCGAGGAGAAATTTGTATTGATAATCAAAGAGAGAAGAAGCCATCTAGCTAATAACTATGGACCCGAAGGTCTGCGGTAAACTATTCATGCTTCATTGGAGAGGCAATGGTGTTGATGTAGAAGCCCTCCGTGATCGGTTCCCCCTCCGGCAGATCGCCGGAAAAGGCCCCAAGATGGGATCTCATGGGTACAGAAGGTTGCGGCGGTGTAAACGTGGTTTCATGGCTCTCCTTGATGTTTTTAGGGTATATGAGTATATGTAGGCGAAAGAAGTACGTCGGTGGAGCTACGAGGGGCCCACGAGGGTGGGGGCGCGCCTACCCCCTGGGCACGCCCACCCCCTGGGCGCGCCCTCCTGCCTCGTGGCTTCCTCGTGGAGTTCCAGACTTCGACTCCAAGTCTTCTGGATTGCTTTCGGCCCAAGAAAGATCATCGCGAAGGTTTCATTCCTTTGGACTCCGTTTGGTATTCCTTTTCTACAAAACTCTAAAATAGGCAAAAAAACAGAAACTGGCATTGGGCATTCGGCTAAAAGGTTAGTCCCAAAAGTAATATAAAAGAGCATATTAAAGCCCATTAAACATCCAAAACAGATAATATAATATCATGGAACAATCAAAAATTATAGATACGTTGGAGACGTATAAAGCATCCCCAAGCTTAATTCCTACTCGTCCTCAAGTAGGTAAATGATAAACAAAGAATTTTTGATGTGGAATGCTACCTAACATAATTATCAATGTAATTTTCTTTATTGTGGCATGAATGTTCAGATCCGAAAGATTCAAGACAAAAGTTTAATATTGACATAAAAACAATAATACTTCAAGCATACTAACAAAGCAATCATGTCTTCTTAAAATAACATGGCCAAAGAAAGCTATCCCTACAAAATCATATAGTCTAGCTATGCTCTATCTTCATCACACAAAATATTTAATCATGCACAACCCTGATGATAAGCCAAGCAATTGTTTCATACTTTTGATGTTCTCAAAAATTTTCAATCTTCACGCAATACATGAGCGTGAGCCATGGATATATCACTATAGGTGGAATAGAGGGGTGGTTGTGGAGAAGACAAAATGGAGAAGATAGTCTCACATCAACTAGGCGTATCAATGGGCTATGGAGGTGCCCATCAATGGATATCAATGTGAGTGAGTAGGGATTGCCATGCAACAGATGCACTAGAGCTATAAATGTATGAAAGCTCAACAAAAGAAACTAAGTGGGTGTGCATCCAACTTGCTTGCTCACGAATACCTAGGGCATTTTGAGGAAGCCCATCATTGGAATATACAAGACAAGTTCTATAACAAAAATTCCCACTAGTACATGAAAGTGACAAAATAAGAGACTCTCTATCATGAAGATCATGATGCTACTTTGAAGCACAAGTGTGGAAAAAGGATAGTAGCATTGTCCCTTCTCTCTTCTTCTCTCTCTTTTTTTGTTTGGCTTCTTTGGCCTCTTTTTTTCATTGGCTTCTTTGGCCTCTTTTTTCCCCCTCACACGAGACAATTCTTTGATAATGATGATCATCGCACTTTTATTTACTTACAACTCAAGAATTACAACTCGATACTTAGAACAAAATATAACTCTATGTGAATGCCTCCAGCGGTATACCGGGATGTTCAATGAATCAAGAGTAACATGTATGAAAGAATTATGAATGGTGGCTTTGCCACAAATACGATGTCAACTACATGATCATGCAAGGCAATATGACAATGATGGAGCGTCATAATAAACGGAACGGTGGAAAGTTGCATGGCAATATATCTCGGAATGGCTATGGAAATGCCATAATAGGTAGGTATGGTGGCTGTTTTGAGGAAGGTAAATGGTGGTTTTATGGTACCGGCAAAAATTGCGCGGTACTAGAGAGGCTAGCAATGATGGAAGGGTGAGAGTGCGTATAATCCATGGACTCAACATTAGTCAAAAAGAACTCACATATATACTTATGCAAAAATCTATTAGTTATCATAACAAAGTACTATGCGCATGCTCCTAGGGGGGTAGGTTGGTAGGAAAATACCATCGCTCGTCCCCGACCGCCGCTCATAAGGAAGACAATCAATAAATAGATCATGCTCCAATTTCATCACATAACGGTTCACCATACGTGCATGCTACGTGAATCACAAACTTTAACACAAGTATCTCTCAAATTCACAACTACTCTACTAGCATGACTCTAATATCACCATCTTCATATCTCAAAACAATCATAAAGGATCAAACTTCTCATAGTATTGAACACACTTTATATGAAAGTTTTTATTATACCCATCTTGGATGCCCATCATATTAGGACTAGTTTTAAGCCAAAGCAAATTACCATGCTGTTCTAAAAGACTCCCAAAATAATATAAGTGAAGCATGAGAGACCAATAGTTTCAATAAAATAAAACCACCACTATGCTCTAAAAAGATATAAGTGAAGCACTAGAGCAAAATTATCTAGCTCAAAAGATATAAGTGAAGCACATAGAGTATTCTAATAAATTCCAATTCATGCATGTCTCTACCAAAAGGTGTGTATAGCAAGGATGATTGTGGTAAACTAAAAAGAAAATATTCAAATCATACAAGACGCTCCAAGCAAAACACATATCATGTGGTGAATAAAAAAATAGCCTCAAGTAAAGTTACCGATAGACGAAGACGAAAGAGGGGATGCCTTCCAGGGCATCCCCAAGCTTAGGCTTTTGGTTGTCCTTGAATTTTACCTTGGGGTGCCTTGGGAATCCCTAAGCTTAGGATCTTGCCACTCCTTATTCCAAAATCCATCAAATATTTACCCACAAACTTGAAAACTTCACAACACAAAACTTCAACATAAAATCTCATGAGCTCCGTTAGTATAAGAAAATAAACCACCACTTTAAGGTACTGTAATGAACTCATTCTTTATTTATATTGGTGTTAAACCTACTGTATTCCAACTTCTCTATGGTTCATACCCCCCGATACTACTCATAAATTCATCAAACTAAGCAAACAACACACGAAAAACAAAATCTATCAAAAACAGAACAATATGTAGCAATCTGTAACTTTAGAATACTTCTGTAACTCCAAAAATTCTGAAAAATTAGGACGGCCTGAGAAATTTGTATATTGATCTACTGCAAGTGGAGTAGGTATTTTATCGCTCTCTAGTAAAAAAAATGAAAATTAATGTTGTGAGCGTAAAAGTTTCTATTTTTTCAGCAAGATCAAACAACTATCACCCAAGAAGATCCTAAAGGGTTTACTTGGCACAAACACTAATTAAAATGTAAAAAACACAATCATAACAGAAGCTAGATGAATTATTTATTAGAAAAATGCAAGGAAAAATATTGGGTTGTCTCCCAACAAGCGCTTTTCTTTAAAGCCTTTTTAGCTAGGCATTGAGGTTTCAATGATTCTCACGTGAAGGACAAGAATTGAAGCACAAAGAGAGCATCATAAAACATGTGACCAACACACTCAAGTCTAACATACTTCCTATGCATAGGTATTCTATAAGCAAACAAATTATCAAGGAAAGCAAAAACCATCATATGCAAGGAAGAAGAAAGAAACAATAACAATCTCAACATAACGAGAGGTAATGTTGTAACATGAAAGTTTCTACAACCATATTTTCCTCTCTCATAATAATTACATGTTGGATCATAATCAAATTCAACAATATAGCTATCACATAAAAATTTCTCTACATGATCCACATGCATGCAAAGTTGACACTCTTCCAAAATAGTGGGAATATCATTAACTAAAGTCGTGGCCTCTCCAAACCCACTTTTATCAAAAACTTCCTAAGACTGAACATTATCCAAATATGTGGGATCTAAAGTTGACACTCCCCCAAACCCACTTTCAGTATTATTGCAAACATTATTATCAATCTCATATTCATCATGGGGCTTAAATAAATTTTCAAGATTATAACAAGAATCACCCCAATCATGATCATTGCAACAAGTAGTGGACATAGCAAAACTAGCATCCCCAAGCTTAGGGTTTTGCATATCATTAACACAATTGATATTAATAGAATTTATAGTAAAATCATTACAATCATGGTTTTTATTCAAAGATCTATCGTGAATCACTTTATAAAGCACTTCATCACAATTTTCAGATTCACGGATTTCAATCAAAACTCCATAAAGATAATCTAGTGCACTCAACTCACTAGCAATTGGTTCATCATAATTGGATCCTTTAAAAAGATTAGTAAGTGGATGGGGATCCATAAACTTTTAGCAAGCAAAGATGCAAGCAAAAAGAAGGCACATGGTAACACAAGATTGAACGGAAGAGGGGCGAAGGAAAGGCAAATCTTTTCGAAAATTGTTTTAGAAGTGGGGGAGAGGAAAACGAGAGGCGAATGGCAAATAATGTAATGCGAGGGAGAAGATTTTATGATGCATAATTGGTATGTCTTGACTTGGCGTAAATATCCCCGGCAACGGCGCCAGAAATCCTTCTTGCTACCTCTTGAGCATGCGTTGGTTTTCCCTTGAAGAGGAAAGGGTGATGCAGCAAAGTAGCATAAGTATTTCCCTCAGTTTTGAGAACCAAGGTATCAATCTAGTAGGAGACAACGCACAAGTCACCTAGTACCTGCACAGACAATCAAGAACCTTGCAACCAATGCGATAAAGGGGTTGTCAATCCCTTCATGGTCACTCGCAAAAGTGAGATCTAATAGAGATAGTAAAGTAAACATTTTTGGTATTTTTGTTGTATAGATTGGAAAGTAAAGATTGCAAAATAGTAAACGAGATGCGATGTAAATAAAAGAGATGTAATATAATAGGAAAGAGACCTAGGGGCCATAGGTTTCACTAGTGGCTTCTCTCAAGATAGCATGTATTACGGTGGGTGAACAAATTACTGCCGAGCAATTGATAGAAAAGCGCATAGTTATGAAGATATCTAAGGCAATGATCATGAATATAGGCATCACATCCGTGTCAAGTAGATCGAAACGATTCTGCATCTACTACTATTACTCCACACATCGACCGCTATCCAGCAGCATTTAGAGTATTAAGTTCATAAGAATGGAGTAACACATTAAGCAAGACGACATGATGTAGAGGGATAAACTCAAGCAATATGATATAAACCCCATCTTTTTATCCTCGATGGCAACAATACAATAGGTGCCTTGCTGCCCCTACTGTCACTTGGAAAGGACACCACAAGATTTAACCCAAAGCTAAGCACTTCTCCCATTGCAAGAAAGATCAATCTAGTAGGCCAAACTAAACCGATAATTCAAAGAGACTTGCAAAGATATCAAATCATGCATATAAGAATTCAGAGAAGAACCAAATAATATTCATAGATAATCTTGTTCATAAATCCACAATTCATCGGATCTCGACAAACACACCGCAAAAGAGTATTACATCGAATAGATCTCCAAGAACATCGAGGAGAAATTTGTATTGAGAATCAAAGAGAGAGAAGAAGCCATCTAGCTAATAACTATGGACCCGAAGGTCTGTGGTAAACTATTCACGCTTCATTGGAGAGGCAATGGTGTTGATGTAGAAGCCCTCCGTGATCGATTCCCCCTCCGGCTGATCGCCGGAAAAGGCCCCAAGATGGGATCTCATGGGTACAGAAGGTTGCAGCGGTGGAGAAGTGGTTTCGTGGTTCTCCCTGATGTTTCTAGGGTAAAAAGTATATATAGGTGAAAGAAGTATGTCGGTGGAGCTACGAGGGGCCCACGAGGGTGGTGGCGCACCTACCCCCCTGGGCGCGCCCTCCTGCCTCGTTTAGTTCCAGACTTTGACTCCAAGTCTTCTGGATTGCTTTCGGTCCAAGAAAGATCATCGTGAAGGTTTCATTCCGTTTGGACTCCGTTTGGTATTCCTTTTCTGCAAAACTCTAAAATAGGCAAAAAAAAACAGAAACTGGCACCGGGCCTCCAGTTAATAGGTTAGTCCCAAAAAGAATATAAAAGAGCATATTAAAGCCCATTAAACATCCAAAACATATAATATAATAGCATGGAACAATCAAAAATTATAGATACGTTGGAGACGTATCACTCCGTCCTCGGCAAACGACTGCTCAGTGTATGAATCTGTGCATGGGCAGTGCCGAGAGACCCACTCCTCCTCGTCGGTGACCTTGTCCTTTGATCCACTAGCAATCTCTACACCTAGGTGGCGCATCAGGACCTTGTGATAGCTACATGACTTCTTCTCAGCCACATGGGCCATATACTGCCCATGAGACTCCATGCAGAATAGCTCCTTCATCTTGCGCTTGAGCCAGAGGGCTCATAGTCCTCATCATCCTCAGTCTCCACCTCAACCTCATCAGCACCTGAAGGAATCCCAGACTCTGAAGTAGGAGCACCCCAGTGCTCCTTCTGTCTCAGACGCTTAACCTCGTGAGAGACCATTTCTCCAGTCTCCAACAGGACTCCAGGATAGGTGTGCGCCCATGCCTTCTCAATGAGCAACATCAGGTAGGGGGCGTAGATGGGGCACTTGCACTCAGTGATGGTAGAGAGGAGCTCTCACCACATGACATGGGAGATATCCAAGGTCTCCCCTGTGTTTTTGTCCTTCTCATGCTGATAGAACAAAAGCATATCCACGAGGTACAATGGACCATATCCAAGTTCCCAATGCGAGGAAATAAAGTCTCTCTGAAGATGCGATGAAGGATATCCAGGAAAGAATAGCTCATAGGTCTTCTTCTCCGTCACGGGGTGAATCTTCACAGTGCTGTACGACCAGGGAGCTTGCTTGTTGATACGTCTCCAACGTATCTATAATTTTTGGTTGTTCCATGTTGTTTTATTATCAATCTTGGATGCTTTATAATCATTTTATAGTCATTTTATATCATTTTTTGGTACTAACCTATTGACATACTGACATAGTGCCAAGTGTCAGTTGCTGTTTTTCCATGTTTTTTACATCACAGAAAATCAATATCAAACGGAGTCCAAATGCCACGAAACTTTACAGAGATTTTTTATGGGCCAGAAGGATGGCAATGGGCCCTGGTTGCACCTGGGGGGTGCCCTGAGGGGGCACAACCCACCAGGGCGCGCCAGGAGGCCCTGGCGCGCCCTGGTGGATTGTGCCCACCTCGGGTGCCCCTGGACCACATCTTTGCTCTATAAATACCCCAAAATACCAGAACCCTAGGGGAGTCGACGAAATATTCATCCAGCCACCGCAGAGTCCAGAATCACCAGATCCAATCTAGACACCATCTCAGATGGGGTTCACCACCTCCATTGGTGCCTTTGCGATGATGCGTGAGTAGTTCTTTGTAGACCTTCAGGTCCGTAGTTAGTAGCTAGATGACTTCATCTCTCTCTCTTGATTCTCAATACAATGGTCTCTTGGAGATCCATATGATGTAACCCTTTTGCGGTGTGTTTGTTGGGATCAGATGAACTTCGAGTTTATGATCAGATCTATGTTTTTATATCCATGAAAGTATTTGAGTTTCTTTGATGTATTTTATGCATGATCTCTTATAGCCTTGTATTTCTTCTCCGATATTTGGGTTTTGTTTGGCCAACTTGATCTATTTATCTTGCAATGGGAAGAGGTGCCTGGTAGTGGGCTCGATCTTACGGTGCTTGATCCCAGTGACAGAAAGGGAACCGACACATATGTATCGTTGCCACTAAGGATAAAAAGACGACATCTATATCTACCGCCATATAGATAAATGGATCTTGTCTACATCATGTCATTGTTCTTATTGCATTATGATGTCTACTACACAACCTTCTTCTTGTAGACGTTGTTGGGCCTCCAAGTGTAGAGGTTTGTAGGACAGTAGCAAATTTCCCTCAAGTGGATGACCTAAGGTTTATCAATCCATGGGAGGCGTAGGATGAAGATGGTCTCTCTCAAACAACCCTGCAACCAAATAACAAAGAGTCTCTTGTATCCCCCAACACACCTAATACAATGGTAAATTGTATAGGTGCACTAGTTCGGCGAAGAGATGGTGATACAAGTGCAATATGGATGGTAGAAATAGATTTTTGTAATCTGAAAATATAAAAACAGCAAGTTAACTAATGGTAAAAGTGAGCACAAACGGTATTGCAATGATAGGAAACAAGGCCTAGGGTTCATACTTTCACTAGTGCAAGTTCTCTCAACAATAATAACATAGTAGGATCATATAACTATCCCTCAACATGCAACAAAGAGTCACTCCAAAGTCTCTAATAGCGGAGAACAAACGTAGAGATTATGGTAGGGTACGAAACCACCTCAAAGTTATCCTTTCTGATCGATCTATTCAAGAGTCCGTAGTAAAATAACATGAAGCTATTCTTTCCGTTCAATCTATCCTAGAGTTCGTACTAGAATAACACCTTAAGACACAAATCAACCAAAACCCTAATGTCACCTCGATACTCCAATGTCACCTCAAGTATCAGTGGGTATGATTATACGATATGCATCACACAATCTCAGATTCATCTATTCAAACCAACACAAAGTACTTCAAAGAGTGCCCCAAAGATTCTACCGGAGAGTCAAGACGAAAATGTGTGCCAACCCCTATGCATAGGTTCATGGGCGGAACCCGCAAGTTGATCACCAAAACATACATCAAGTGGATCAATAGAATACCCCATTGTCACCACAGGTATCCCACACAAGACATACATCAAGTGTTCTCAAATCCTTAAAGACTCAATCCGATAAGATAACTTCAAAGGGAAAAATCAATCCATTACAAGAGACTAGAGGGGGAGAAACATCATAAGATCCAACTATAATAGCAAAGCTCGCGATACACCAAGATCGTACCACCTCAAGAACACGAGAGAGAGAGATCAAATACATAGCTACTGTTACATACCCTTAGCCCCGAGGGTGAACTACTCCCTCCTCGTCATGGAGAGCGCTCGGATGATGAAGATGGCCACTGGAGAGGGATTCCCCCCTCCGCCAGGGTGCCGGAACAGGTCTGGATTGGTTTTCGATGGCTACGGAGGCTTCTGGCGACGGAACTCCCGATCTATTCTGCTCCCCGAAGTTTTTAGGGTATATGGATATATATAGGAGGAAGAAGTACCTCAGTGGATCTCCGGGCTGTCCACGAGGTAGGGGGCGCGCCCAGGGGGGTGGGCGCGCCCCCACCCTCGTGGGCAGCCCGGGACTCTTCTGGTCCTTCTCCAATACTCTATGGGCTTCTTCTGGTCGAAAAATAAGTTCCGTGAAGTTTTAGGTCAATTGGACTCTGTTTGATTTTCCTTTTCTGCGATACTCTAAAACAAGGAAAAAACAGAAACTGGCACTGGGCTCTAGGTCAATAGGTTAGTCCCAAAAATCATATGAAATAGCATATAAATGCATATAAATCATCCAAGGTTGATAATATAATAGCATGGAACAATAAAAAATTATAGATACGTTGGAGATGTATCAGCATCCCGAAGCTTAATTCCTGCTCATCCTCGAGTAGGTAAATGATATAAATAGAATTTTTGATGTGGAATGCTTCCTAATATATTTCTCAATGTAATTTTGTTTATTGTGGCATGAATGTTTAGATCTGAAAGATTCAAGATAAAAGTTTAATATTGACATAAAAATAATAATACTTCAAGCATACTAACTAAGCAATCATGTATTCTCAAAATAACATGGCCAAAGAAAGTTCATCCCTACAAAATCACATAGTTTGGTCATGATCCATTTTTGTCACACAAGAATGCTCTCATCATGCACAACCCCGATGACAAGCCAAGCAATTGTTTCATACTTTAGTAATCTCAAACTTTTTTCAACTTTCACGCAATACATGAGCGTGAGCCATGGATATAGCACTATGGGTGGAATAGAATATAATGTGGGGGTTATGTGGAGAAGACAAAAAGGAGAAAGTCTGACATCGACGCGGCTAATCAATGGGCTAGGGAGATTCCCATCAATTGATGTCAATACAAGGAGTAGGGATTGCCATGCAACGGATGCACTAGAGCTATAAAAGTATGAAAGCTCAACAAAAGAAACTAAGTGGGTGTGCATCCAACTTACTTACTCCCAAAGACCTAGGGCACTTGAGGAGGCCCATTGTTGGAATATACAAGCCAAGTTCTATAATGAAAATTCCCACTAGTATATGAAAGTGACAAAACAAGAGACTCTCTATCATAAAGATCATGGTGCTACTTTGAAGCACAAGTTTGGAAAAAGGATAGTAGCATTGTCCCTTTGAAAGTGCGTTATATCGACTAGAGGGGGGGGGGGTGAATAGGCGATTTTTATGAAATTCTTCACTGAGGAATTTGCCGGTGAGGAAATTCCTTAGCGAAGAACTACTAGCAGCGGAATAAGTACTCAAAGGTAAACATAACAGAATACAAGCATAGTCATCATGATGAAATGAAGACAGGCACAGAGTACAGGAAGCGTAATCACAGGATAACACAGGATGAAGACAAACAGACTGAAGAAATTGAACTGAGGAAATTGAGAAAGTCTTCAGTCAAAGTCTTTAAACACAGATATGAACAAACACACAGCACAATTATGAGGAAATGAAAGAGTTGAGGAAATAGAACCAGTAAGCTCGGTGAAGACAATGATTTGGTAGACCAGTTCCAACTGCTGTCTCAGTTGTACGTCTGGTTGGAGCGGCTGAGTATTTAAACTCGAGGACACACAGTCCCGGACACCCAGTCAAGGACACTTAGTCCAAGACACCCAGTCCTTACCGTATTCTCCTTGAACTAAGGTCACACAGACCTCGTCCAATCACTCGTGGTAAGTCTTCAGGCGACTTCCAAACCTTCACAAACTTGGTCACTCGGCGATCCACAATTCCTCTTGGATGCTCTAGACCATGACGCCTAACCGTCTAGAAGAAGCGCAGTCTTCAAAGGTAACAAGGGTCGGATCCACTCAGGATCAATCTCTTCAGTGATGCTCAATCACTTGGGGTTTGTAGGTGTTTGGGTTTTGGGGTTTTGGTTTTTCCTCACTTGATGATTTTCGCTCAAAGTCCTCGGAGGATGGGTTGCTCTCAAATGACAAGTGTCAGTTTCTCTCGGAGCAGCCAACCAGCTAGTGGTTGTAGGGGGCGGCTATTTTTATCCTAGGGAGCAGCCCGACATGATAAGACATAAATGCCCTTCAATGATATGACCGTTAGGTGGATAGATATTTTGGGACAGCTGGCGCATAGCACAGCAACGGTCGGAATTTTGAGTAGCAAAATCCTCACGGCTATCATGTTCCTCACTGTGTAGGCAATCCGCACTGGCGAATTCCTAACTCCTCAGTCAGGACAAATTCCTCAGAGACCAGAAGAACTTCATCTCTGTCACTGAAGAAATTGACTGAACTGTATGAGATTTCCAATGGGTTCACTCGAAGGGATTGGTAGGTGTAGGATTTTGAGTTGAGCATCACATGGAAAATTTTCCTTAGTATTTCCTCGACCCCCTTTAACAGTACGGTGTTTCCTATGACTCAAGAAAGAGAAAAACAAAACTATGAACACGAAAGTCTTCAAGCTTTATATTTCTCGCATGAATATCAAGTCTTCACGGACGCACCAATTTCTTCACTTTCAAAGTCTTCATGAAAGTCTTCAGAAATACCAAAATCTTCAGTCGAAGATATTCATTTTTAGGGGTCGACTTTTCCTATAAATATCAAACTCCTCATAGAGTTATAGACCTGTGTACACTCACACACGCATTAGTCCCTTAACCTATAAGTCTTCAATACACTAAAAGCACTAAGGGTCACTAGATGCACTTACAATCTCCCCCCTTTTGGTGATTGATGACAATATAGGTTAAGTTTTCAACGGGGATAAACATATGAAGTGTAAATACTGATATTGAGGAATTTGATTGCAAGATATAGAAGAACTCCCCCTAAAGATGTGCATAGTGAGGAATTTGCTTTTGAAGCAATGCACACTTGAAGAGTTGAATCATGGAGATCTCCCCCTATATCTTGTAATTCATACACGCATTTAACATATAATATGAAGAATTTGAAATGCATGATGAAATATGGTGCCTGATGAAATTCAGCATGCGTGCAATAATATTAACGAGGAATAAGCATGCAGAATAGTGCATCAAGAGTATCGGAGCACAGTGCATCAAAAGTATCAGAGCACAATCGGGTTTAAGATTACAACTCGATCCAATAAAGTTTCAGAAGAACGAGAGTTGTAACTTAGCAAAAAAACGACCATATAGTAGACCCGCTTGAAGACTAACTCATATTTCTCCCCCTTTGTCATCGAATGACCAAAAGGATCGAAAATGAGGACTAACGCCCCTGAAGATAATCATGTTGATGAAGGAGCGCCAGTGTTGTTGGGGTCGTTGGTTGATGTAGGGCCTGCCGCAGTGTCGTCCAAATCTTCATGTTCATCAGTGTCGCGCGATGAAGAATATGAGCTGGCCACCAGAGAAGGAACCTTGACCTTCTTGAATTTCTTCGGTGGAGGTGCAGACCGGTCAAAATCTTCATTAAGACCCATGTTCTTCAGATCTTCTTCACCATACAGATGTGATAGGATTGCCCAGGTGCGACCGAAGACTTGATGGAGGTAGTAGTGGTTTTTCTTCACTGCATTGTGTGTGGTAGTCATGTTGTGAAGAAGTGAACCAAACTGACGCTTAACCCATTTGTGATTTCGATCCACCTTCTGGTGAAGACTAAGCAGAAGTTCACGGTCAGTCATCACACACAGAGCAGTGGCTTGAGGAGTGGACTTGGGTGCATTGGCAGAGTCATGTGTGGCAGAGTCATCATTGGTGGAATAAGATGCAGCTTTGCGAAACTGACCATCCAATGGACGAATGCCTTCATCAATTACAGCTGGTGCCTTGCCCTTTCCATCAACTGAGGAATATGTCTGCTTGAGGACTTCAATTGGGGCAAGTAGCTGAGATGATTCTGGAAATCAGCTTTGTAGTTGAGTGAAGACCTTGTCCTGAGGAATCTCATGATCCAAGGTGCATAAGGCTTCAGCTCAAACGGAGACAGTGCAACATTGGCCATAGTCCTCATGAAGAAATCGTGATAATTGACATGAATGCCATGAACGATGTTGAATACCAGATTCTTCATGATGCCAACAATTTCCACATCAGATGAGTCGTGGCCTTTGATAGGACTGATTGTCCTCGTAAGAATACGATAGACAGTTCTGGGCACGTACAACAATTCCTTCACGAGGAATTTGGTTCTTGGTGCTTGACCTGGCTTCAAAGGTTTCATTAGCACCTGCATGTAATGATGTGTGAGCTCAGGTTCACTGTAGATGCAGCGAGCTTCTTCAAGGGGAGGACTGAGTGGTAGAGCACGAAGCAATTCAGAGGCTGGTGCAGTGTAGTGAGTGTTTTCAGACATCCAGTCCAGCACCCATGAATTCACATCTTCAGCATCTCCGGTGATGTGCAGTGTTGCATAGAATTGAAGAATCAGTTCTTCATTCCAATTGCAGATGTCAGAGCAAAAGTTGAGCAGCCCAGCGTCGTGAAGAACACTGAGGACTGGTGCAAAGCACGGCAGAGATTCCATATCCACGTGAGGAATATGCTCATGGTAGAAAATCTTCTCCTTGTTGAACAACATTGAGGAATAGAAATTGGCTTGACTAGCAGTCCAGAAACGCCTCTTCCTAATGCAAGCAGAGTCATATGAGTTGTAATCTTCGAAGAATACGTGCTCGCCGAAGAAATCATCAGCCTTGAACTTTTGCTTGCCTGAGAATGGATCCTTTGGCTTCGGCAGAGGAGTGTCAGTGAGTTGCATCACGACCTCAGGAATCTCAATCGCAGGTTCTTCAGGCTGAGGAATTTCTGGTTCCTCCTTAGTGGCAGTCTGTGTTGTTGGTTGTTCAGCAGCAACAGTTTCTTCAGCGCTAGTGGCTGGAATTTCCTCATGGACAGATGCAATGTGATGAGTTTGTTTAGAGCCCAGGTGAACAGTTTGTGTGGGGGACTGAGGAATTTGCTGTAGAGGGGTGAACATTGGAGAGTTTGGATGCTGACTTTCCCAGAATTCATCACTGATTAGGGTGTGCAGCATCCAATGTCCACATCTTCATCTTCCATTTCTTCAACGCCAGCCTCTTCAGCTGTGAGCTGAGGCATAGGCGAGGAGATGATATGTGTTGAAGGGATATCATCCACTTCAATTTCTTCATCGATTGGTTCAGACGAAGCAGCAGAAGGAGTTTCGTCATCAGATCCGTTGGGGATCACATATTCTTCATCAAAGGGAACGAGGTCCTTTGATGGCCTGGTTGAGATGGGAACAACATCAATCGGATTTGCAAATGAACTTGTCATAGGCTTCATTTTCTTCGGAGTTGAAGAATTTGAAGCAGCTGATGCTTTCCTTTTCTTCACTGCAGCATGCTCTGCAGCCTTGGTCTTCTTCACATCCGATGCAGATGGAAGGATTGGAGTTGAAGTTGGTGCAGGAGCAACTGAGGAATCTAGTTGATTTTCTTTAGGCACAACTGATGCAGTTGCCCTGAGTTCTTCAGTTTCTTCAGGCACACCACTAGTGGGTGCCCTGGCAATTTCTTCAGCGGCTGGAATGCAGTCATCAGCCCCGGAACTCACATTATCTTCAGCAGCCTGATTGTCATCAGTGGTGCTGGCATTTTCTTCAGTAGGCTGAGCAGATGCTTCAGCCTGAGGAATTTCCTGTTTCTTTGGGGCTGCAACATTGGAAGTGAAGTTATCCGCAAGTTTCACAAAACGAACCTTGGCTCCAAGCCAATCACTGCGATATGCTTCAAAGTCATCACTGAGTTTCTTAATCTCAGTCTGAGTAGTGACAAGTTATTCAGTTGTCATAGAGACAACATTTTTCTTCAGATAGCGCTCTTTCTTATACTGCGCTTTCTTGATCTGCCTGGCCTTCTCAAATTTCCACTTTTCTTCTTGAATGAAGTGGGTCAGCATGTGACTCTGGCCAGGAGTCAGCTTGAAGTTAGGCAAGGGAGTGTTGGGGTCCTTGTGCCAATCATCAATGTAGTCGAGGATCAGCTTGGGATCCAAAAGCAGTGGCACCTCTGATCCTTTGGCTCTAGCAGCCCTGACTTGCCTGTCTCTGATGATTTCTGCAAGTTCATCATCATCAGCTTCGTCTTCATCAGACGGCACTTGGAAAGCGACTTGCTTCTTTTGAGGACTTGGGCGTGGACCTCGTCCAGCAGTGGCCTTTGTCTTCAGCAGTGAGGGGCCAGCTGAGGAACTTGGTGCAGCTGAGGAACTAGCTGAGACACTTGAGGCAATGGAGATGCCGACAGTCCTTTGGCACGAAGCGAGATGCACAGGTGCTGAGGATTTGGTCAGAACAGCTGAAGGCTTTGGCGGAGGAGCTGAGGACTTTGGAGGAATAGGGGCAGCATGAGGAATTGGCCGTGAGGGCTTTGATGATTCTGGCCATGAGGGCATTGCTGAGGAAGCACTTGGCTTGCGCAGGCTTCTTTGACATAGCCTTCTTTGGCTTGACAGCAAGGACCTCAGCAGAGGCAGCAGCAGCAGCAGAGTCTTCATTGAATTTCCTCACTGCTTCTTTGGCTTGCTTAGCCAACTTGCCTTGGCGCTTGGCCCATTCATCAGGATAGTCCTCACCGCGCTTGAGGCTGGTGGGATCTACTATTTTGCCAGGTGCCAATGGAGCTCTTGGGTATGGAGGATTGAGTGCGAATTTCTTCGTGTACTTAAGAGTGACATATCTGTACTCCCTCCATTCTCTTACCCATCTCCTCTCTATCTTCTAAATGCGTACTTTGCGCTCATTCTTGGTTTCCTCAGTAGGTGTGCAGTACCCAGCATATATGTCATCAGGGATTTCAAACGCTGTATTTACCTCAGGCCTCTTTCCTCCCTTCTGTGGCCTTTTACCATCAGCCATTTTCTTCAGTTGAGGAATTTGAACAATTGAATTCTCTGAAGAAGTATGCAACTTTTCTTCGAGGAACGCTGCAATTGAGTTAAGTTGATGAGAACCTAGTGATTCAGCAGCTGACATGTGTACCTATGAACAGAGTATAGTTGCGAGGAATTTTGGAGAGGTCATATGCGTTCTCAGAAGGTTTTTCAAAATGAACAAGTTTGAGGAGTTTGACCAGATGAGTCTTGAAGATTTTCATTAAGCGTTCTTTGTCTTAGGTTCCAAAGTTGTATAGATTGAAGATCCACACAATTGAGGAATCTTGAAGAAAAATGATGCTTAGAGAAACGAATCAAGAACAGATGACTTTGTGAGGTGTTCAGTGTGTGAAGATATGAAGAAAAACACTTTTGAAGATTTTGTAGATAATCATTCGAATCAACGAGGGCAGTAAAAGTAACGTTTATTTACCCTGGACGAAGAACACGACGAAATGGAGTGAGGAGATGTGAAGTTCGTCTGTGTAGATCTTCCATGCCCTAACTTGGCAGAGGAAGACGGCTACGGCAGCGGCGGAGTGAAGATGTCCGCGGTTAGCGCGAGGACATCGGCAACGAGGTCGAGGCAGTGAAGCTCTTCCTCACCGGCGGCGATGAAGTAGCAGCGGCGCTAGGGTTTGAGAAGCTCGAGCTGGAGAGAGAGGTCAAGTGGAGTAAAAGAAGTGAGGAAGGGAAGGAGGGGTATTTATAGCCATGGTGAAAAACTGCTCGCCCGAGCAAATTGGACGAACGTGCCCCTGACCCTTCTCATTCGCATGACATGTGTCACCCACGTAGTGAGAGGTGGAGATCGTGGGTGAGTGGATAAGTGTATCGTGGGATGCGGAACGGTTTGAGCGGCAAAACCAAAAATTTCGATAAGATAGGTTTTAAAGTTCCATTCACAATTTCTTCAGCTGACAAGGACACAGTGAAGATTTTGAACGAGTTTCAAATAGAACGCACATGAAGAATTTGTGAACAGATTGGGTTGAGTATAGCATAGAGGGGAAGGGTCCGATCACATTCACTTAGCAGAAAACCAACTTGAAGAAATAGCAATAAGTGAATGTTGTAGAGGAACCACTGAAGACTATGCAAAGTTGAAGAATATGAATAATTTGAGGAATTTCAACTTTTGGTGGTGGCGTGACCCACCGTATAAGAATGATGATTTCAGACACCGCGTACAATTATCGTAGGGTTTTGAGAATCAAATTCTTCGTTAATTTCTTCACACTAAGAGTGTTATTCTTCATTGATTGAAGTAAAACGTTTCTTCATGTGTTGCACATCTAAGTCATCAATTTTGCATAAGTGTTACGATGAGTGTCCTTTTCAAAGAACATTCGACGACTCTAAGATATTTAGCTCACACCGCAACTTGCTAAATCTCTTCTCATCCAAGGGCTTTGTGAAGATATCAGCTAGCTGTTCTTCAGTCTTCACATGCTCAATAGAAATGTCGCCCTTCAACACATGATCACAAAGAAAATGATGACGAATCTGAATGTGCTTTGTCTTCGAGTGCTGAACTGGGTTGTGAGCAATCTTGATGGCACTCTCATTGTCACAGAAGAGAGGCACATTCTTCATGTTGACGCCGTAGTCCTTGAGAGTTTGCTTCATCCATAGCAATTGGGCACAACAAGAACCAGCGACAATGTACTCAGCTTCAGCAGTAGATAGTGATACGCAGTTCTGTTTCTTCGAGGACCAACAAACCAAAGATCGTCTGAGGAAATGACATGTACCAGATGTTGACTTGCGATCCACATGATCACCAGCATAGTCAGAGTCAGAATATCCAACAAGATCAAAAGCCGAGCCCTTGGGGTACCATAATCCAAGTGTTGGTGTGTGAGCTAGATATCAAAGAATATGCTTCATAGACTTATGGTGTGATTCCTTTGGTGCAGCTTGAAATCGGGCGCACATGCAAACACTAAGCATTATATCTGTCCTAGATGCACATAAGTATAATAAGGAACCTATCATGGAGCGGTATACCTTATGATCGAAGTCAATACCATTTTCATCAGTGCACAGATGGCCATTTGTGAGCATAGGAATTTTGACGCATTTGCAATCTTGCATGCCAAATTTCCTCAGTACATCCTTGAGGTATTTCTCCTGAGATATGAATATTCCATTGTGTTGTTGACGAATTTGAAGACCTAAGAAAAATTTCAACTCTCCCATCCTAGACATTTGATATTCTTCACTCATCATATAGGCAAATTCATCACTATAACGTTGGTCAGTACAGCCAAAGATAATATCATCAACATATACTTGGCACACAAACAATTCACTATCATAAGATTTAGTGAAAAGAGTAGGGTCGAGTGAACCAGGTTTGAAGCCTTTCTTCATGAAGAGTTCCTTCAAAGTATCATACCAAGCCTGTGGGGCCTGCTTGAGGCCATAGAGGGCCTTGTTGAGTCTGAAGACTTTGTCAGGATTCTTTGGATCTTCAAAACCTGGGGGTTGAGCAACATATACTTCTTCCTCAAGCTTACCATTGAGGAATGCACTTTTCACATCCATTTTATATAGAGTGATATCATGATGGTTAGCATAAGCAAGTAATATGTGAATTGCCTCAAGTCTAGCAACAGGTGCAAAAGTTTCATCGAAATCAATTCCTTCAACCTTTGTGTAGCCTTGAGCTACAAGCCGTGCCTTATTCCTCACCACAAGGCCATTTTCATCTTGCTTGTTGCGGTAGATCCACTTTGTGCCGATGATATTGTGCTTGCGAGGATCTGGACGTTTGACCAGTTCCCAGACATTGTTAAGCTCGAACTGATGTAATTCCTCTTGCATGGCCTAAATCCACTTAGGCTCCAGAAATGCTTCATCTACCTTAGTGGGCTCTGTAATAGAGACAAAAGCATACTGCCCACAAAAGTTAGACAAATGTGAAGCTTTTGAGCGTGTGAGAGGACCTGGCGCTTTGATGTCATTGATGATCTTTTCAACTTGCACTTCTTTTGCAATGCGAGGATGAGCTGGTTGTCGTTGAAGAATTTGATCAGCATTTTCTTCAGCACCATTTTCTTCAGCATTTTCTTCAGGTGCATTAGCTCGACGTTCTTCATGTTCTGGAATGAATTCTTCAGCAGATTCTTCAGTAGGAATGACATCCTCAGTAGCCTTGAACTTAATAGTTTCCTCAGGTGCTGGTTCATCTATCACAGTAGGTAGGTGCTCTCTTGCGAGCCATTAGTTTCATCGAACCGCACATCTACAGTTTCAACAACTTTGTGAAGAACGTTGTTGAAGACTTTGTAGGTGTGCGAGTCCTTTCTGTAACCAAGCATAAAACCTTCATGTGCTTTCGATGCAAATTTTGAGTTGTGATGAGGATCTCTAATCCAACATTTAGCACTGAAGACTTTGAAATAACTTACATTGGGTTTCTTATCAGTGAGGAGTTCATAGGCAGTCTTTTTGAAGAATTTGTGAAGAAATACTCTGTTGATGATGTGGCACGCAGTATCAATTGCCTCAGTCCAGAAACGACGAGGCGTTTTGTATTCATCAAGCATAGTGCGAGCCATCTCAGTAAGAGTCCTGTTCTTGTGCTCCACGACACCGTTCTGCTGAGGAGTGTAAGGAGCAAATAACTCATGAGTGATACCAAGTTCATCAAGATAGTCATCGAGACCAGAATTCTTGAACTCAGTGCCATTGTCACTTCTGATGTGCTTGATCTTCACACCAAAGTTGGTTGAAGCCCTCGAGGAAAATCGTTTGAAGACTTCCTGCACTTCATGTTTGTAAGTAACAAGGTGTACCCATGTGTAACGAGAATAATCATCAACAATAACGAAGCCATATTGAGATGCTTCATTTGAGATAGCAGAATAATGATTAGGACCAAAGAGATCCATGTGAAGCAATTCAAATGGGCGAGTGGTGGTCATGATAGTCTTCGCTGGATGCTTGGCCTTGGTCATCTTCCCAGCTTCACAGGCTCCGCATAGGTGATCCTTGAGGAATTTGACATTCTCGATGCCAATGACATGCTTCTTCTTTGCAAGCGTGTGCAAATTCCTCATGCCTGCATGACCAAGTCGTCGATGCCAGAGCCAGCCTTCTGAAGCTTTTGCAAGTAAGCACACGGCTGGTTGTGGTCCTGTAGAGAAATCAACAATATACAGGTCTCCTCTCCTAAAGCCTTCGAAGACTTTGGAATTGTCAGCTTCCATAACCACAACACAACGGTACTTGCCAAAGACAACAACCATATCAAGATCACAAAGCATTGCGACAGACATAAGGTTGTATCCTAAGGACTCAACAAGCATGACTTTGTCCATGTGTCGATCCTTTGTAATCGCAACCTTACCTAGACCCAATACCTGACTTTTGCCTTTGTCAGCAAAGATGATATGCTTCAGATGCGACGGAGATAATGGAGCATCCATCAATAGATTCTTGTCACCAGTCATGTGGTTTGTACATCCACTATCGAGGACCCACTCAGTGGCTTTGGGTTGATCATCCTGCAGATGAATTAGTGCAGCTTACAAACTCATATACTTCATCAGTGAAGAATATGACATCAATTCATCAGATCAATTTCATCAATTAAAAGAACTGATAAAGCAATATGAGGACGTGAGAAATGAAAGTTCATTTCTTCATGATTAGCCTGCGTCCTATCAGGCATGCTCAGGTCTCCAGCAAATTCTTCAGACGATTACGTGCGTCTGGAGACCTGACCCTGCAGAAGAGATTAGTTCTTTTTCTTCACCACCCACATCTGAAGGGGTGGCAAAGAGTTCATCATTCTGTGAGCTCCATACGAGAAGGATGGCATAGAAGCCAATCCATTTCTTTTCACATAAGATGGGTTAGAGTAAGCATATGAGTAAGAAGAGAAATTCTTCGAGGACTTATGGACATAATGATTTGAAGAATAATGCACATATCCATAATCCTTAGATCTTCCCTGCGAAACAGACGGGTTAGCATGATGATGTTCATATGAGGACTTTGATCCATATGAGGAATTTGGTCCGTATGAGGAATTTGATCTGGGGTTCCTATTCTTCATAGGAAGCGTCATGATGACATTCACCTGAAGATTTTCAAGGCATCTTTTGGGAACCCATATTTTCTTCATCGGGGAGCCGTTCCTGCAGTTAGTGCCAACATATCTAGCAAATACTTCACCATTCTGATTTTTGAATAGCTTATCGTTGGAGTCAATTGACTCATCATCAGAATGAGGAGATTCACATGCAAATCCAGATAAGTTAGATGGATCAACTGGAGGTCCCTTTGCAGCAACCCATGTAGTTTTGGGGTACTGCTCAGGCTTCCAATATGTACCATCAGCATTGAGTTTCCTCTCAAAGGCGATACCCTCTTTCCTAGGGTTCCTGTTGAGGATCTGCTTTTTAAGCACATCACAAAGAGCCTGATGCCCTTTGAGGCTTTTGTACATGCCTGTCGTATACAATTCCTTCAGCCCTGCATTGTCAGTGATACTAGCAATGTCCTCAGATGAGGAATTAGTGATAGCAGATGCATGTGAAGAATTTGAAACATTAGCAGCATTTGAACATTCAGGTGAAGAATTAGCAGATTCATGTTCAATGCACTTCAAGCATGGAGGAACAAATTCTTCCTGAGATGCGCTGATTTGTTGAGCAAGTAATGAATCGCGCTCCTTCTGAAGATCTTCATAACTCACTCTTAGCTTCTCAAGGTTTTGCTTTCTTTGAAGAAATTCATAAGAAAGCTACTCATGATCCGATAAGAGAGTGTTATGATGACTTTGAAGTTTGTCAAGCTTGGACTGAAGTCTCTGAAGATTTTCAGTCAAAGTTTCAGTGCGATCCATTTCTTCACCCAACATATCATCACTTTTTATTTAGCATGTTTTGAACCTTTTCTAAAGCCTTTGTTGTTTTATAGCAATCTTAGCAAGTTTAGAATAGCTGGGCTTAAGGTTTTCATCAGATTCATTCTCACTTGATTCAGAGGAGGTATATTTGAGTACCTTTGCACCCTTTGCCATGAAGCAATAGGTGGGAGCGTAGTCATCATCGCCTTCATCAGCCTTGTTGGTGAGGTCATTTTCTTCAGTGTTGAAGATAGACTTGCTGACGAATGAAGTAGCGAGAGCTAGGCTCGCCACTCCGGATTTGGACTCCTCAGATGACTCCTCTTCCTCATTTTCTTCAGATTCAGCCTCAGAGTCCATTTCCTTGCCAATGAATGCCCTGGCCTTCTTGGAGTTGCTCTTCTTGTGATATGAAGGCTTTGAGGATTTTGATGATGAGGATTTTGTGGATTTCTTCTTTTTCTTTGCATCATTAGAACTATAATCCTTGTATTTCTTCTTCTTTGATTCCTTTTCCCACCGAGGACAATCTTGAATGAAATGTCCAGGTTTCTTGCACTTGTGACAGAGCCTCTTCTTGTAGTCACTGGATGAGGAATCATTGCTCCTTGAGGATCTTCCAAGGCGACCACGTCTTGAGAACTTTTGGAACTTCTTCACGAGCAGAGCCAGATCATGGCTCAGTTCTTCAGGATCACCAAGGCTGCTACTAGAGTCTTCATCTTCGGACTCAGATACTGCCTTGGCCTTCAGTGCACGTGTTCTACCATAGCTTGAACCATAGAGATCTCTCTTTTCAGCAAGTTGGAACTCATGAGTATTTATCCTCTCGAGAATATCAGCGGGATCAAGTGACTTGCAATCAGCACGTTCTTGTATCATCAATGCCAGAGTGTCAAACGAGGAATCAAGCGATCTCAGCAATTTCTTCACCACCTCATGGTCGGTGATGTCAGTGGCACCAAGTGCTTGAAGCTCATTTGAGATGTTAGTGAGGCGATCGAAGGTTTGTTGAACATTTTCATTGTCGAGTCTTTTGAAGTGGTTGAAGAGATTGCGAAGAACATCAACTCAAGAGTCATGCTGAGTTGAGACTCCTTCATTCACTTTGGACAACCTGTCCCAGATAAGCTTCGCTGTTTCCAAAGCACTCACTCTGCCATACTGTCCTTTGCTCAGAGGGCCACACATGATATTCTTCACTTGAGAGTCGAGTTGCTTGAATCTCTTCACATCGGCAGCATTTAGAGAAGGTGTGACTGAGGGAACACCATTTCCACAACATACCAGAGATCGTTATCAATTGCTTCAAGATGCATTCGCATCTTATTCTTCCAGTAGGGGTAGTCCGTCCCATCGAAGGTAGGACACCCAGCAGAGACCTTGATCATACCTGCGGTCGACATAACTAAAACTCCAGGCGGTTAAACCAAAATCACACAGAACAAGGGAGTACCTTGCTCTGATACCAATTGAAAGTGCGTTATATCGACAAGAGGGGGGTGAATATGCGATTTTTATGAAATTCTTCACTGAGGAATTTGCCGGTGAGGAAATTCCTTAGCGAAGAACTACTAGCAGCGGAATAAGTACTCAAAGGTAAACATAACAGAATACAAGCATAGTCATCATGATGAAATGAAGACAGGCATAGAGTACAAGAAGCATAATCACAGGATAACACAGGATGAAGACAAACAGACTGAAGAAATTGAACTGAGGAAATTGAGAAAGTCTTCAGTCAAAGTCTTTAAACACAGATATGAACAAACACACAACATAGTTATGAGGAAATGAAAGAGTTGAGGAAATAGAACCAGTAAGCTCGGTGAAGACAATGATGTGGTAGACCAGTTCCAACTGCTGTCTCAGTTGTATGTCTAGTTGGAGCGGCTGAGTATTTAAACTCGAGGACACACAGTCCCGGACACCCAGTCAAGGACACTTAGTCCAAGACACCCAGTCCTTACCGTATTCTCCTTGAACTAAGGTCACACAGACCTCGTCCAATCACTCGTGGTAAGTCTTCAGGCGACTTCCAAACCTTCACGAACTTGGTCACTCGGCAATCCACAATTCCTCTTGGATGCTCTAGACCATGACGCCTAACCATCTGGAAGAAGCACAATCTTCAAAGGTAACAAGCGTCGGATCCACTCAGGATCAATCTCTTCAGTGATGCTCAATCACTTGGGGTTTGTAGGTGTTTGGGTTTTGGGTTTTTGGTTTTTCCTCACTTGATGATTTTCGCTCAAAGTCCTCGGAGGATGGGTTGCTCTCAAATGACAGGTGTCAGTTTCTCTCGGAGCAGCCAACCAGATAGTGGTTGTAGGGGGCGGCTATTTATATCCTAGGGAGCAGCCCGACATGATAAGACATAAATGCCCTTGAATGATATGACCGTTAGGTGGATAGATATTTTGGGACAGCTGGCGCATAGCACAGCAACGGTCGGAATTTTGAGTAGCAAAATCCTCAGGGCTATCATGTTCCTCACTGTGTAGGCAATCTGCACTGGCGAATTCCTAACTCCTCAGTCAGGACAAATTCCTCAGAGACCAGAAGAACTTCGTCTTTGTCACTGAAGAAATTGACTGAACTGTATGAGATTTCCAATGGCTTCACTCGAAGGGATTGGTAGGTGTAGGATTTTGGGTTGAGCATCACATGGAAAATTTTCCTTAGTATTTCCTCGACCCCCTTTAACAGTACGGTGTTTCCTATGACTCAAGAAAGAGAAAAACAAAACTATGAACAAGAAAATCTTCAAGCTTCATATTTCTCCCATGAATATCAAGTCTTCACGGACACACCAATTTCTTCACTTTCAAAGTCTTCATGAAAGTCTTTAGAAATACCAAAATCTTCAGTCGAAGATATTCATTTTTAGGGGTTGACTTTTCCTGTAAATATCAAACTCCTCATAGACTTATAGACCTGTGTACACTCACACACGCATTAGTCCCTTAACCTATAAGTCTTCAATACACCAAAATCACTAAGGGGCACTAGATGCACTTACACCCTTTTTATTTTCTCTTTTTTTGGGCCTTCCTTTTTTTGGCCTTCCCTTTTTTGGGACAATACTCTACGAATGATGATCATCACACTTCTATTTATTTACAACTCAATGATTACAACTCGATACTATAACAAGATATGACTCTATATGAATGCCTCCGGCGGTGTACCGGGATGGGCAATGAATCAAGAGTGACATGTATGATAAATTATTCATGGTGTCTGTCGGTGTCAAAACCGGCGGATCTCAGGTAGGGGGTCCCGAACTATGCGTCTAAGGCGGATGGTAACAGGAGGCAGGGGACACGATGTTTTACCCAGGTTCGGGCCCTCTTGATGGAGGTAAAACCCTACGTCCTGCTTGATTATTTTTGATAATATGAGTAGTACAAGAGTTGATCTACCACGAGATCGGAGAGGCTAAACCCTAGAAGCTAGCCTATGGTATGATTGTATGTTGTCCTATGGACTAAAACCCTCTGGTTTATATAGACACCGGAGGGGGCTAGGGTTACACAAGGTCGATTACAAAGGAGGAGATATACATATCCGTATTGCCTAGCTTGCCTTCCAGGCCAAGTAGAGTCCCATCGGAACACGAGACGAAGTCTTCAATCTTATGTCTTCATAGTCCAACAGTCCGGCCAAAGGATATAGTCCGGCCAAATTTCAAACGTTTGTTAAGCAGTGTCTGGTCCCATCACTACAAAAAAATACACTTCCGTGTTGATACGTGTTTGTCACAGTAGGTCGCGTTTTCTGTCATGCATGTACATCCATGACAAATTTATGACAGAATCAAGATAGTCATACCTGTGCTGTCGCAGAAGTGTTCCATGACATTGCCAAAATTATCATCACGGAAGTGTCCACTTCCATGACAATAGATCGCGCGTCACAGAAGTGCTTTCGTTAAGGGTGACCGACACGTGGCATCCACCGTAACGGAACGCCGTTAAGCTATCGGGTCGGATTTTGGATCCGATAACCCGTTAACAGCCACGACCAATGCCGATTTTCCACGTGTAAAATTCTCATTGGCTGACGGATCCACGCGTCAGCTCCACGTTGGCACAGGTGTCACTCATCCAACGGTCGAGATGGGCCTATGATATGTTGACACGTGGACCGGCCCAAAAGTGGCCCACAAAGATTAAATGAGCCGGCCCAACCGAAGGCCCATAAGATTTAGCGGACAATAATGGGCCGGCCCAGCTAAAGGCCCACAAAATTTAGCCGACCATAATGGGCCGGCCCAGCTAAAGGCCCACACAATTTTGCAGACCATAATGGGCCGGCCCAGCTAAAGGCCCACAAGATTTTGTGAACCACAATGGGCCGGCCTAGCTAAAGGCCCACAAGATTCTGCCGACCATAATGGGCCGGCCCAGCTAAAGGCCCAACATTCTCTGTCAAATCGGCCCGTCAACGGCCTGTCCTAAACTTGTCATCAACGCGGCCCATGGTCACTTCTGGCCCGTTAACAGTCCGCTAAGTAATTGGGCCGAATTACGGCACGATGTATTTCCGGCCTGTTAAAGGTCCGACTTCATTTGGGCCCATTTACAGGCCATCAAAACTTTCGGCCCATAAATGACTGTGAAGGATTTGGGTCATATTCGGCCATGTCTGACATTCGGCCTGTTAGAGGCCCACTATAGCTTTGGGCCACTTTCAGCCTATTGTCATTTTTGGCCTGTTAATGCTGGACGTAAACCATGGGCCATATGTGGCCCAACGTCATATCGGGCCCATTAACGGCCCATATAAAAATGACGATAATCTAGCCCGACTGAAGTTCTGGCCTGTTAAAGGTCCGTGTATTAGGTCGGCGCATTTACGGTCCATCCAAATTTCGGCCTGTTAAAGTCCAGTGGGTTATTTGGCACAATCAGGGCCCAATCTCACTTTCGGTCTATTAAAGGCCCATGTATTTTATGGGCTCAAGATATTTACACCTGTAAACGGCCTATTTTTACTGAGGGCCCAAATTATGTTTAGGCCTGTTAAAGGCCCACTATGGGCACAAGCCTACCAAAAAAATATGAAAGCTTATGCTGATTTAGGCCCAGATATTTTTAGTGGGCTACATGCCAATTTCGGCCCGTAATCGTTTTTAGCCCAATTGGAATGGGCCCGACGAATGTTGGCATGTTGGGCTCCTACGAAGCTTTCGGCCGAATACATTACTAAGATAAACCTACACTATACAAAAATAGTGCCATAATTACTGTAGCCTGAGGCAGCATCATAAATGTTGTATCACAACAAAATAAATTCAAACCATACAACAAAAGGCCTGTTGGCATAAAGTTTACAGTCCTTCCAGATAAAAGCACCATCAGATGTATAGAAGCACAGATCATTTGACCTGAGTGCTAATGTTTCAGGCTGTAGAATCTGATGGAGCAGCACGATATCCACCTTTTTTCCGCCATTGCTCTTGAACAACGAAGCGAATGTCTGATAGTCTGGTTTCAAAACCATTCATATCTTGATGACATTTCTCAACCACTATTCTTGTTTTCGAAACAACATCCATTAGGGATTGGACTTGTGTCTGGAGCACAGATATATCACTCTGTCTAGCAGGTAGATTTTGTTCAGTAGGCGATTTGAACGAGGTTACCTTGACAACCAACCCAGAATTACGCAGGAAGGTGCTTTTTGCACTGTTAGTGGAGAGATACTGACGCACTGCAGCAAGAGGTGACATTGTGCCTGTAGTAGCCTCATCACCTTCAGGTGGTTGTGGCTGTTCAATCATTTGTTCCATAGCTTGCTGAAAGTTTGAACTTGTAGATTAGTGTACCAGATAAGTTACTGAGACAAAAACAAACAAAGTAGGTTAAACGTTTATACATAACTTACTTTGGTGAACTACTGTAATACATTAGCATGTATTGTAGTGCCAACTACATAATAAAATCACTTTCGGAACATATGTCCATGTAGCATGCCTACTGTATTGTCTATTTCCTCACATTCGTTGACATCTAAGGATAAAGAGACATGGTTTAAAGTAGGATGAACATAGTATGAAATCATTCATATCATGGGCAAACAGATATAAAACAAACAGGCTATTTTATCATTGTGTGCCCACGTGAACATGACAACTAGATTACAGATCAAGACCAAAAGAATATCCTTCATCTCTTTTAAACCATGTAAGGTGAAATGATATGTTAAGACAACTGTGAATAAAAGTGAACAGAGTAACTGACATTGGCTGCAAACCAAGTAGTTAAATGAACACATCACAGTACCAATCAGTTCAAGGCAGGAGGAGTAAGGACTTACAATAGCGGCTTGAACTCGTGTGCTCATGCCCTTCATCTTGCTGGTGTGGAAATCCTTGAAGATTTGCACTGCATTCAGTTCAGGTTCTTTTTGGTCCGCACGGGATTTCCTCTGTATTTGGAACAGGTCAATATAGATACAATAATATGGCACAAAAAAAGAAGCAAGTAGCAGCTATTTACAAGAACCTCGCAGTGTGCAATATAGCTACGAGATCCTGTGGTATGTTGGAATTTCACTTTAGAATGGTTGGTTTTGTTCTTCAAACAGGTAGCCTAGAAGAAGATACACTTGTAAGGCACATACATAAATACAAGTTCAATATGTGGTCTGATCAAATACATATAGCCTACCTGATACTTTGGATCAGACCAGTGTTTAACGAGGGTTGTCCAGTCTTCATCTGTAATATATTCCACTGGAGATGTTTGGGCGATTTCATTGTTAGCCTTGCCTTCAAAGTGAGATTTTCTAAGGTGGTACCGATACTGTCGCAGAGCAGACTGAAAAACATGAGTGCATGCTTGTCTAGTTGCATCATCTTTCGGATCCAACTTGAACCTCATCTGTTGAAAAAAGAATGTGAGTCTTATTAGGAGGAAGCTAGAAAGTATGGGACAGAGCAAGACAATATTACTAATTGCGATGAATAACATTACTTACGGATAAATGGTCAAGGAAGGTGTTAAACTGGGTATTGTCTTTCTCATTCCTGTACTGGATCCACGTTGCGAGGATACGTGCATGACACCTAACGGCAACGGCTGCCTCTGATACTAACTTGGCTGACTCTGTAGCATCACGTGGCCTTTTTAAACCTGCCTCAAAATGGATCTCCATTCTTCCTACTTTAGACTTTGTTAATCTGTCAAGCATTATCCCTGATGTCTGTTTCCGCTTGCGTCGTGGTGCTAGTTCAACAATGAATATGGAAAGTGTTAGTGTACATCAAACTATGAGAGTACATATAAAGGAGCATGCAACTGCAACTTGACTCGGTCAGGTACCGTCTTGGTGTTGATGCTCATGAGGTTCATCTGATCTTGCCAAGTCCTGTTGTGTCAGCAGTGCTTCAGAAGTAGTGTTAGGTGTGAAGGCAGCTTGGGATCTGGCCAGTTCCAGAGCAAACGAACGAGTAACTGGTTGAGATGCTGGTACAGTTGAAGCGGATGCTGCAGCTGGTGGAGCAGGTGATATTGTGTTTGTAGATTTAGCCGGTGGACTTGGACCTTCTACTGCACTATAAGTACCAGCAGAATCTCGACGGCAGAACCTTTTCCGTTTCACCCGACGAGTAATAGCACTCCCTACTATATTATTTTCCTTGCTCTTTTTTGACTTTGCCATGTCAAGCTGTACCCACAACACAAAAGAATAAAATCACTCTTCAGAAATCATTGATGCATGATACAGACAAGCAATACTTTGATGTAAGACAACCGTATGAGGATGGAATATGTAAGAAAAATAGGACGACATGACATATTCACAGCTACGATGTGCAAACTAAGCAGAAGGATTTTCAAGAAAATAGAAGTAATGCAAGCTAGACACCATATGAAAGATGCAACCAATATTACTCTGCCAAGTTAAAAGTGTCTTGTCATAAGTGGCAATTCGAAAAATTAGAAGCAGTACAACGTAGAAATCAATGCAAGATGCAACCACTATCAAACTGCCATGTTAAAAGCGTCCAATCATGAGTGACTGATGGAGGATACACAACAGCAGTACTTTGATGTAAGAACATGGTATGATAGATAGATGCAGTGTATTCTAGACACAGAAAGCCATGTCATATGCACATGTATAACGTATAAACTCAGCAGGTGCAATTTAATCAAAATAGAAGAAATACAGGCTAGACAACATATGCAACATGAAACCAATTATCACACTGTCAACTTAGAGCAAGCACCTGCGATGGTGGAGTACGGGAGATGAACTCATCATGTAGACTTGGGACTTCAACTTCATTAGCAGTAGCAGTGGCAAATCTAGAGAGTCTTCGTTTGCGCTGGTGCGGAGGACCACCAACATCCCCTAACTTACTCTTTTCCTTCCTATTTTCTGATATGCCTTATGAAGTCAAAACCACAAGAAGATGAATAAAATTAGCTCTGCATAACTGGTTGATGCATGATACAGACGAACACTACTTTAATGTAAGGCAAGCACAGGATAGGAGGATGGAATATATACAAAAAAAGATAGCATTTCATATTCACACATAGGATAGGAGGATGGAATATGTATGAAAAAACAGTAAGCGGAAGGCATTTCAACAAAATTAGAAGAAATGAAAGCTAGGCACCATATGAACATGCAACCAATATCACTCTATCAGGTAAAAAGTGTCTCGTCGTAAGTGCCATTTCAAGAAATTAGAAGCAGTACAAGCTAAAAGACAGTGCAAGATGCAACCTACATCACAGTCCCAAGTTAAATGTGTCTTATGGGTAAGTGATCGTTGCAGGTATAAGTTGTAAGCTACGCAGATGCAATTCAACATAATCAGAAGCAATACAAACTAGACATCATACGGAAAACGCAACCACGTATAACAGTTCCAAGTAAGAGCAAGCACATGTGATGGTGGAGTAGGGGAGATGTGCTCACCATGTACACGTATGTTCTAGAAACAGGAACACGTGTCATATTCACAGGCATTATGTGTAAAGTAAGCAGATGCAATTCAAGTTAGAAGCAATACAAGCTAGACATCATACGCAACATGCAACCACATATAATAGTGTCAAGTTAGAGCAAGCACCTGTGATGGTGGAGTAGGGGAGATGTGCTCATCGTCTACACAGCTACGTTGACTGTCCAGCCTTGTGTTGTCTTGCGAATCTTGTTGGGAGGATGGCGGAGTAGAATCTGTAGAGACCCCCTGTTTGAGTTGCTCCGAAGGACCACCATCATCCACTGCCGGACTAATTTCCTTCAGCTGTAATAATTTTGCATTGTGAAGTCAAACCGATAAGAAAAAGGAATAAAATTCGCTCTTCAGAACTCATTCATGCATGATACTAACGAACACTACTCGGATGAAAGGAAAACACATGATGCGAGGATGGAATATGTATGAAAAACAGGATGGTGTGACATGTTCACACCTATGATGTGGTAACTAAGCAGAAGGCATTTCAACAAAGTAGAAGCACTGCAAGCTAGACACCATATGAAAGATGCAACCAATATCACTCTGTTAAGTTCAAACTGTATGTCATTTCAACAAATTAGAAGCAGTACATGCTAGAAATCATATGCAAGACACAACCAATATCACAGTGGCGACTTAAAGGTGCCTTATCATAAGATATAGTATGTACCAAAAACAGGAAAGCGTGTCATATTGATATGTCTTCGTTGTATCTACTTTTCCAAACACTTTTGCCCTTGTTTTGGACTCTAACTTGTATGATTTGAATGGAACTAACCCGGACTGACGCTGTTTTCAGCAGAATTGCCATGGTGTTGTTTTATGTGCAGAAAACAAATATTATCGGAATGACCTGAAACTCCACAGAACATCTTAGAAAAAATAATAAAAAATGCTCGCCAAAGATGAAGACCAGGGGGCCCACACCCTGTCCAAGAGGGTGGGGGGCGCGCCCCCTACCTCATGGGCCCCCTGGATGCCCTCCGACGCCAACTCCAACTCTATATATTTGCTTTCGGAGAGAAAAAATCAGAGAGAAGAAATCATCACGTTTTACGATACGGAGCCACCGCCAAGCCCTAAAACCTCTCGGGAGGGCTGATCTGGAGTCCGTTCGGGGCTCCGGAGAGGGGGATTCGTCGCCGTCGTCATCATCAACCATCCTCCCTCACCAATTTCATGATGCTCACCGCCATGCGTGAGTAATTCCATCGTAGGCTTGCTGGAAGGTGATGGGTTGGATGAGATTTATCATGTAATCGAGTTAGTTTTGTTAGGGTTTGATCCCTAATATCCATTATGTTCTGAGATTGATGTTTCTATGACTTTGCTATGCTTAATGCTTGTCACTAGGGCCCGAGTGCCATGATTTCAGATCTGAATCTATTATGTTTTCATGAATATATGTGAGTTCTTGATCCCATCTTGCAAGTCTATAGTCACCTACTATGTGTTATGATTCGGCAACCCCGAAGTGACAATAATCGGGACCACTCCCGGTGATGACCATAGTTTGAGGAGTTCATGTATTCACTATGTGCTAATGCTTTGTTCCGGTTCTCTATTAAAAGGAGGCCTTAATATCCCTTAGTTTCCAATAGGACCCCGCTGCCACGGGAGGGTAGGACAAAAGATGTCATGCAAGTTCTTTTCCATAAGCACGTATGACTATATACGGAATACATGCCTACATTACATTGATGAATTGGAGCTAGTTCTGTGTCACCCTATGTTATGACTATTACATGATGAACCGCATCCGGCATAATTATCCATCACCGATCTGGTGCCTACGAGTTTTCCATATACTGGTTCTCGCCTATTTACTTTCCCGCTGTTACTGTTACAATCACTACAAAATACCAAAAACATTACTTTTGCTGTCTTTACTTTTGTTGCCGCAACCACCACTATCATATTACTTTGCTACTAAACACTTTGCTGTAGATACTAAGTTTTCAGGTGTGGTTGAATTGACAACTCAGCTGCTAATACTTGAGAATATTCTTTGGCTCCCCTTGTGTCGAATCAATAAATTTGGGTTGAATACTCTACCCTCGAAAGCTGTTGCGATCCCCTATACTTGTGGGTTATCAAGACCAATTTCTGGTGCCGTTGCCGGGGAGCATAGCTCTATTCTTTGAGTCACTTGGGATTTATATCTGCTGGACACTATGAAGAACTTGAGAGATCCAAAAGCCAAGATCTATCCCTCAACTACGAGGGGAGGTAAGGAACTGCCATCTAGCTCTGCACTTGATTCACCTTCTGTTATGAGTAAGTTTGCGACACCTACACCTGCTTCTGCTATTCGTTCTGATATGTCGCATGTTATTGATGATGCCACTTCTGCTATGCATGATACTTATGATGAAACTGCTTCTATGCCTGATACTACTGTGCCCCTTGGTGAATTTCTTGATGAACAAATTGCTAGGGCTAGAGAAAAAGAAATTATTGAAATCTGAATACGATGATGATAGTGATGATGAAAATATGCCTGTTATTCCTGAGGGCTATCTTTTTGATATGGAATCTTCTGCCGCTATTTTAGCTTGCAAAGATAGATATGAGCTTAAGAGGTTATTAGTTAAATGGAACAAAGAATCACTTAGGGATAAAATGAAACCCGACCCTGCTTTTGCTACTTCACCTATATGTGTTCCTGATAAGGATTATGAATTCTCTGTTGATCCTGATATAATTACTTTGGTTGAATCTGATCCGTTTTATGGCTATGAATCTAAAACTGTTGTGGCACATCTTACTAAGTTAAATGATATAGCTGCCCTGTTCACTAATGATGAGAGATTGCGTTACGATTATATACTCAAAATATTTCCGTTCTCATTAAAGGGTGATGCTAAGATGTAGCGACCAGACCTCAAACGGTCTGATCTCTGTGCTCAGGTGTCATCCCTGGATCAGTAATGCTGACACCACATAGTACTTGGAGGATTTATAACAGAGTAGCAATCACACACTTATTACATCGAGTGTCTCAATAGAGAACTTATTACAATAAATATGGCTTAAGGCCATCTAATAACGATAACAGCGGAAGGCTTGGAAGATAAGTAAGTCCATCAACTCCAACGACATCACTGAGTATAGAACCACGACCTAAAAACTCCTTAATCATCGTCTGAAAAGTCTGTAACATTAACGTTGCAGCCCGAAAACGGGTCATCACATGGAATATGCTGGCAAAGTAACACATAGAGAGTAATGGAATGAAACAGCTATACTATATGCATATTTGGCTGGTGGAAAGCTCTATGGTTACAGTTTTGCAAAAAGCCAATTTTTCCCTACTGCAAAGGAATAAATTTTATTTAACTATCATGGTAGTTGTTAAACATTGAGAATGGTTGACAACATTCTCAATCCCAATTAAACATCATTAAACAAACCCCACAAAATTAAATTTTAGAGTAACATGTTGAAATTCACATGATAATCCAAGTACTAGATACTCAAGATGTCCATAACCGGGGACACGGCTAACCATGATTAGTTTATACACTGTGCAGAGGTTTGCCCACTTTTCCCCACAAGACTCGATCGCCTCCGTTTGGTTTCTCGCACTACATGGTGTTTGAGAAGACGGATGACCGAGACATAGTCTTTCAGAAGCGCTAGCACCTTACTATGGATAGACCGTTACACCTACTTTCCCCTACATCTGCTAGTCTACCTTGTAAGAGTTCGCATGACTTAATCAACTATGCTAGAGCCCATAATAGCTTGTGGCTGCACACGGAAGTTTCTAGTATGAAAAATCTCATGATCCCTTTGGGCCTGGGTGGCGGTCCATAAAAAAATACAGGCAATCCTGGAATACCCAGGTACCTCAATCCACCCAGATGTGTATTTAAGTTGCCACCTTAGATAAACCATTAATTAACAAACTCACATCTGTCATGGATATCACTCACCCAATCCACGTCTACTAGCATAGCATAGCAATAGGAAAACGTAGAAGTAACTCCCAAAGGTTTGAAAATAAACATGTAATAGGTACTACCTCAACTACTTCCCAAACCCACAATTTAATTAGATCCTAATCATGCAATGTTTGAGGATTGATCTAATGCAATAAAACTGGGTAGTAGGAGGTATGATCAAAGTGTTACTTGCCTTGCTGATGATCCGCGAAACCTAGAGATTCGAAGTAACAGGCGGCGCACTCCGGGTATTCTATCGCAGACAAACAAACAAGCATACAATAAGTATTTATCTAATGCACTGGTAAAATTCAAATAAGAGATCTAACCAGAAGGTTCAACTTAAGAACTCCGGTTGGCAAAAAGAATCAAATCAAACGAAGCAACGAAAGTCAAACGGCAAAAGAAACAAGCTTCGTTTACTATTCTGGATCTAGGGCAATTTTTACAGTGGCAAAAACTTGTTTAAGTTGGTTAAATGGTTAGAGGGTTTCGAGACGAAACTCCAGGCGCTTGAATCGCCTGATTCCGATAAACGAGCGAAAAGTTATACTAAAACGAAAATCGGATCAAAAATCGCGATCAGAAAAATCGCGGATTTAATCCGAGAAAAAGAAAAATGACGAACGTTCACTAGAACGAACGAACGCTTGCTAAATAAATAAATCGGAAAAACCGATATATTTAAAAAACCGAAACTTAAAAAAATAAAACCGCGAATTTTTTTCTTTTTTTAACCGTGACTTTTTTTAAAAAAAAACCGGCGGCGAAAACGAGGTTGACCTGGGTCCGGCGGCGGCGGCTCCGGCGGCGGGCGGCGGCGGTGGCGGCTCTGATTTTGGGCGCGGTGGGCTGGGGCGTCTCGGGGCGGCGGTATTTAAAGGCTGCCGCCGGGCGGAGTCCCGCTCGGGTACGGCCCGAAGTCGGTTCGCGTTTTTTTAATATTACGCGCAGAAAAACAAATAAAAGAAATAATAAACGGACTCCAAAAATCCCGAAATAAAATTTCCCGGACTTCTAAAATCAAGCCGCACAAGGTGAACATTTATTTGGGGCCTAAATGCAATTTTGAAAAATGCACATTTTTCCTAAATTCAAATAAAATACCGAAAAACTTCGAAATAAAATCTTATTTGATTTTATTATTAAATCCTCAATATTTATTTATTTTTGGAAAGTCATTTTATTCCCTCTCTCATATTTTTGTAATAGAAATAGTTGATGATAAAATAATTAAAATCAAATGATCCTATTCGCAAAATTTGAGAAAACTCAAATATGAAAATAATGAATTCCCCAACTCTCTCCGTGGGTCCTTGAGTTGCGTAGAAATTTCTAGGATCAAACCAAAAGCAAATAAAATATGATATGCATTGATGATCTAATGTATAACATTCCAAATTGAAAATTTGGGATGTTACAAACCTACCCCCCTTAAGATGAATCTCGCCCTCGAGATTCGAGTTGGCTAGAAAATAGGTGAGGGTGGTCCTTGAGCAAATCTTCCTCTCGCTCCCAGGTGGCTTCATCCTCCATGTGGTGGCTCCACTGAACCTTACAGAACTTGATAACCTTGCTGCGGGTGACTCGACTGGCATACTCTAGAATCTTAACTGGTTTCTCCTCATAGGTCAAATCACTGTCCAACCGAATTGCTTCCAATGGCACTGTGTCTCTCAAGGGTATGTCAGCCATTTCTGCGTGACACTTCTTCAACTGAGAAACGTGGAACACATCATGAACTCCTGACAATCCTTCAGGCAATTCCAACTTGTAGGCCACTTCTCCCATACGTTCCAATACTCGATATGGTCCTACAAATCGTGTCGCTAACTTTCCTTTAACAGCAAAGCGCTTTCTTCCCCGAAGTGGGGATACTCGAAGATAAGCTCTATCTCCAACTTCGTAAACTGTCTCCTTGCGTTTAGAATCTGCATAACTCTTCTATCTGGATTGAGCTACCTTGAGCCTATCGCGAATTAATTTCACCTTCTGTTCAGACTCCTTAATCAAATCAGGTCCAAACAACTGGCGGTCTCCAACTTCATCCCATGACAACGGTGTTCGGCACCTTCTTCCGTACAAGGCTTCGAAAGGGGCCATCTTTAAACTGGATTGATAACTGTTGTTGTAAGAGAATTCTGCATATGGAAAATTGTCATCCCAACTAGATCCATAATCTAGCGCACAAGCTCTTAGCATATCCTCCAAAATCTGATTGACTCTCTCGGTCTGTCCATCTATCTGCGGGTGGAAAGCTGTGCTAAACTCCAGTCTGGTTCCCAAAGTCTCATGCAACTGATTCCAGAACTTTGAGGTAAACTGGGTTCCTCTATCTGATACTATACTCCTTGGAACTCCATGTAAGCATACAATCCTGGTCATGTATATCTTTGCCAACTTAGCACTGGTGTAAGTGGTCTTTACTGGGATGAAATGAGCTACTTTCGTCAACCGATCGACTACAACCCAAATCGAGTCATAGCCTGAACGAGTCCTGGGTAATCCTGTGATAAAATCCATGCCTAACTTATCCCACTTCCATTCGGGTATCGGCAATGGTTGTAGCAATCCTGCTGGCTTCTGATGCTCTGCCTTTACTCTCTGACATACATCACAAACTGCTACATACTCCGCAATATCTTTCTTCATTCCGGTCCACTAGAAAATATCCTTCAAATCCAAATACATCTTGGTATTTCCTGGGTGAATCGAATATGGTGAATTGTGTGCCTCTTGCAGAATCAACTTCCTGATCTCCGGGTCATTGGGCACATAAACACGGTCTTCAAACCATAGGGTGTCGTGCTCATCCTCACGAAATCCTTTAGCCTTTCCTTCGCTCATTTTCTCCTTTATAGAGGCAATTTCCTTGTCAGTCTTCTGAGATTCTCTGATTCTATCCATCAAAGTTGATTGAATCTCCAATGCTGCTACATAGCCTCTCGGAACTATTTCCAAACATAACTCTCGAAGATTTTCGGCTAACTCCCTTGGTATTTCTCCTGTCATTAATGTATTGACATGGCTCTTACGGCTCAATGCTTCAGCTACTACATTAGCCTTTTCGGGATGGTAATGCAATCTCATATCATAATCCTTGATGAGCTCCAACCATCTCCTTTGTCTAAGGTTTAACTCCTTCTGCGTGAAAATGTATTTCGAACTCTTGTGATCCGTGTATACCTCACAATGATTTCCAATGAGGAAATGTCTCCAAGTCTTCAGTGCATGCACTACGGCTGCTAACTCCAAATCATGCGTAGCATAATTCAACTCATGGGGCTTAAGCTGTCTTGAGGCATATGAAACAACTCTCCCTTCCTGCATAAGAACTGCTCCAAGTCCTCGACGTGAAGTGTCGCAATACACCTCATAATCCTTGGTCTGGTCTGGCAAAATCAACACTGGTGAAGTAACCAAGCGTTTCTTCAACTCCTGGAAACCAGCCTCACACTCCTCAGTCCATATGAACTTGGTATCCTTCTTTAACAACTCCGTCATAGGTTTTGCAATCTTGGAGAAATTCTCAATAAATCTCCGGTAGTATCCTGCGAGTCCAAGGAAACTCCGGATCTCGCCAACTGTGGTTGGTACTTCCCACTTGGTCACAGTGTCAACCTTAGTGGGATCTACTGCTATACCTTCTCCGGATATAACGTGTCCGAGGAATCCTACTTCCTTCAACCAAAACTCACATTTGCTGAACTTGGCATACAACTGATGTTCTCTGAGCTTCTCAAGTACCAACCGCAAATGCTCCTTATGCTCCTCTTCACTTTTCGAGTAAACCAGAATATCATCAATGAACACCACGACAAACTTATCCAAGAACTCCATAAACACTTTGTTCATCATGTTCATAAAATAGGCAGGTGCGTTAGTCAGACCAAATGACATAATGGTATACTCGTACAGCCCATACCTGGTGCTAAAAGCTGTCTTAGGTATATCCTGTTCTCGAATCTTCAACTGGTGGTATCCTGATCGCAGATCGATCTTGGAAAATATCTTAGCTCCTTGCAATCGATCAAACAGATCATTGATCATTTGTAGTGGGTACTTGTTCTTGATGGTTACTTCATTCAATCCTCGATAATCAACAACCATCCTTAATGATCCATCCTTCTTCTCCACTAGAAGTACTGGCGATCCCCAAGGCGAAGAACTTGGGCGAATATATCCCTTATCCAATAACTCCTTAATCTGCTTCTTAATCTCCACCAAATCCTTTACAGGCATCCTGTATGGTCTCTTTGATATTGGCCCTGTGCCTGGCAATAGCTCAATCAAAAACTCAATATCTCTATCCGGTGGCATGCCTGGCAACCCTTCTGGAAATACTTCAGGGAAATCCCTTAGCACTGGTACTTCCTCCTGCACAACTCCTGTTAAACAATTTACTTGAGTCCCTTTTGGCACATGACGGGATACATACTTGATGCTTCTCCCTTCTGGGGTAGTAAGCAAAATTGTCTTACTGGCGCAATCAATGTTTCCTCCATACATCGATAGCCAATCCATACCCAGAATTACATGCAATCCTTGTGATTCCAAAATGATTAAATCTGAGGGAAACACATGCCTACCTATACTCAATGGCACTTGAAAACATCCTTGACTGGACATATACTCCACTCCTGGTGAGCTTATTAGCATAGGTGTTCTAAGAACCTTAGTGGGAAGGTTATAGTTATCCACAAATCCCCTTGATATGTATGAATGTGATGCACCGGTATCAAAAAGAACGAGTGTAGTATATGACTTAACCAAAAACTTACCGATTACTGCATCCGGCTGCTCTTCAACCTCCTCCACGTTAACGTGGTTTACCTGTCCCCTGTTGAAAGGGTTCGGCTTCTTCCCAGAGCTTCCATTGCCATTCTGGCCTTCAGGACATTCATTGGCATAATGTCCGGTCTTCTGACACTTAAAGCAAGTGACTTGGCTCAGGTCTTTCTTGGCTGGGGTTGATGGGTTGGTATGGTTCTGGCCGTTGCTTCCTCCATTGCCATTACCATTCTTGGTGCCATTGTGATTGTGCGAGCTACCTCCTCCATGGGTATGCTGAAAATGTCCTCCCGGTCTAGGGGTAAAACGTGGCTTCTGTTGAGCTCCTGAATTGTACTTCCCTTGTCCATACTTCCTCTTGCGATTCTCAATTTGCTGCTGCTTTCCGTCAATCATAAGAGCACGATCTACCAACTCCTGGTAGTTGTTGAAGGTTGCTACCATCAACTGCATGCTCAACTCATCATTCAGTCCTTCCAGAAACTTCTCTTGCTTAGCTGCATCCGTAGCAACGTCATCTTGGGCATAACGTGCTAATTTACTAAAGTCCTCCACATACTGGCCAACTATCCGTCCTCCTTGGCGCAAGTTGCGAAACTCACGCTTCTTCATGGCCATAGCTCCTGCTGAAACATGGGCGGTACGAAAAGCCTGCTGAAACTGGTCCCATGTGACAGTGTCGACCGGGAAAGTGGTTGTGAAATTCTCCCACCATGATGCCACGGGTCCTTCAAGCTGATGTGCGGCAAACTTCATCTTCTCTGCATATGTGCACCCTGTTGTGGTCAACTCCCTAGCTGTCTTGCGGAGCCAATCATCTGCTACTATCGGCTCGGTGCTACTGGAAAACACCGGCGGATTCAGCCTAAGAAAACGGGCTAAGTGCTCAACAGGTGGTGCTGGTGGTGGGTTGTTGTTGTTGTTGTTCCCCCGATTCTGATTCTGGACTAGCAACTGCATCAATGTGTTCTGCTGCTGGATCAACTGGGTGAGCTCCGGTGGAAAGGTAAATCCGGGGTCACGTCTCAGAGGCATCTGAGGGTTTAGAAAAGATGAGAGTTTAGAATAGAGGGGGTCTAAAGAGAAAACACTACCCATATGCACATGAGGCAAAAACAAACAATTCACTTCATTCAATCAAACAAGGGCATACAATCGATCTAACTATCGCAAAAGTGCTCGGACTACTGTATTTACATGGTGGACTACTACTACTGATCAGGTGGTCTACTAGAAATATTCTTCGGTTGCAGACTCCATGATATCTGCTCCGGCTTCATCAACATAGTCATCATCGCTATCATCTGGGTCCGAGTCGGTGTCGTTGATGATGATGTAGTCTTCTGGGCGAATCTCCTTGGGTTCTTCGTCTTCATCTACTGGTGTAGGGCCTCCCATGAATATCCCGATCTTCTTGATCAGATCATCATTCTTCTCCACTAATACTTCTATTTCCTCTTCATAATCTTCACGTGTCGCCTTGAGTTCTTCCTCCAGTTCCTTGATTCTTGTCCTTCAGGTCTATCATGTCGGCGCACATCTGGTTCTCCTGTCGCAGAATGTGCTGGTTTAATTCCTGGATAAAAGCTACAATTGATCTATCCTTTCTGGTGCCGATCATCTCCCAGTGCTCATCTCGGCGCCCACAAATCTGGTAGATAGTATCCTTGAGATCATTGTGGTAGACTTCTCCAATGCGTCGCATGGCGATGTGAGCTGCCATGCTCTTTCCTAGACTCCAAGTTGGTGCATCAAAAGAAAACTCTATGGTCTCAGTGACTGGCATGAACGTACTTCTTGGAACTTGAACTTGAATCATCCAGCGCTCTTCTTCAGGTAAAGTGGGGTTGTAGGTTCCGGTGAAGCTTGGTACTCCTATGTTCAGGTATCTAGTGACTTCCTTCAAGTGACGTCCAAAGGGTGTATCGTCATCCGGTTGCGTGAACTTGTTCCTTGCATCCGCCATCCTAAAGAATAGAAAAGATGAGAAGTCAGAAAGAGAAGAGAGTGAATAGTGTTCTAGGTCTTTAGCTTAGTGGTCGTGTCCTACAGTCAGCGTGTGCTCTGATACCATCTCTGTAGCGACCAGAACTCAAACAGTCTGATCTTTGTGCTCAGGTGTCATCCCTGGATCAGTAATGCTGACACCACACAGTACTTGGAGGATTTATAACAGAGTAGCAATCACACACTTATTACATCGAGTGTCTCAATAGAGAACTTATTACAATAAATATGGCTTAAGGCCATCTAATAACGATAAGAGCAGAAGGCTTGGAAGATAAGTGAGTCCATCAACTCCAACGGCATCACTGAGTATAGAACCACGACCTAAAAACTCCTTAATCATCGTCTAAAAAGTCTGCAACATTAACGTTGCAGCCCGAAAACGGGTCAGCACATGGAATATGCTGGCAAAGTAACACATAGAGAGTAATGGAATGAAACAGCTATACTATATGCATATTTGGCTGGTGGAAAGCTCTATGGTTACAGTTTTGCGAAAAGCTAAATTTTCCCCACTGCAAAGGAATAAATTTTATTTAACTATCATGGTGGTTGTTAAACATTGAGAATGGTTGACAGCATTCTCAATCCCAATTAAACATCATTAAACAAACCCCACAAAATTAAATTTTAGAGTAACATGTTGAAATTCACATGATAATCCAAGTACTAGATACTCAAGATGTCCTTAACCGGGGACACGGCTAACCATGATTAGTTTATACACTCTGCAGAGGTTTGCGCACTTTTCCCCACAAGACTCGATCGCCTCCGTTTGGTTTCTCGCACTACATGGTATTTGAGAAGACGGATGACCGAGACATAGTCTTTGAGAAGCGCTAGCACCTTACGATGGATAGACCGTTACACCTACTTTTGCCCTACATCTGCTAGTCTACCCCGTAAGAGTTCGCACGACTTAATCAACTATGCTAGAGCCCATAATAGCTTGTGGCTGCACACGGAAGTTTCTAGTATGAAAAATCTCATGATCCCTTTGGGCCTGGGTGGCGGTCCATAAAAAAATACAGGCAATCCTGGAATACCCAGGTACCTCAATCCACCCAGATGTGTATTTAAGTTGCCACCTTAGATAAACCATTAATTAACAAACTCACATCTGTCATGGATATCACTCACCCAATCCACGTCTACTAGCATAGCATAGCAATAGGAAAACGTAGAAGTAACTCCCAAAGGTTTGAAAATAAACGAGGTTGACCTGGGTCCGGCGGCGGCGGCGGCTCTGATTTCGGGCGCGGTGGGCTGGGGCGGCTCGGGGCGGGGGTATTTAAAGGCTGCCCCCGGGCGGAGTCCCGCTCGGGTGTGGCCCGAAGTCGGTTCACGTTTTTTTTAAAATATTCCGCGCAGAAAAACAAATAAAAGAAATACTAAACGGACTCCAAAAATCCCGAAATAAATTTCCCGGGCTTCTAAAATCAAGCCGCATAAGGTGAACATTTATTTGGGGCCTAAATGGAATTTTGAAAAACGCACATTTTTCCTAAATTCAAATAAAATACCGGAAAACTCCGAAATAAAATCTTATTTGATTTTATTATTAAATCCTCAATATTTCTTTATTTTGGGAAAGTCATTTTATTCCCTCTCTCATATTTTTGTAATAGAAATAATTGATGATAAAATAATTAAAATCAAATGATCCTATTCGCAAAATTTGAGAAAACTCAAATATGAAAATAATGAATTCCCCAACTCTCTCCGTGGGTCCTTGAGTTGCGTAGAAATTTCTAGGATCAAACCAAAAGCAAATAAAAAATGATATGCATTGATGATCTAATGTATAACATTCCAAATTGAAAATTTGGGATGTTACATAAGATATGGTTTAATTCTCTTGATCCTGGTTGTGTGCGTAGTCCCCAGGATATGATTTATTACTTCTCTGCTAAATATTTCCTTACTCATAAGAAACAAGCTACTTTGAGGGAAATATACAACTTCGTGCAAATTAAAGAAGAGAGTCTCCCACGAGCTTGGGGGAGGCTTCTCAAGTTACTTAATGTTTTGCCTGATCATCCTCTTAAGAAACCTGAAATACTTGATATATTTTATAATGGACTAACTGATGCTTCCAGAGATTACCTGGATAGTTGTGTTGGTTCTCTTTTCAGGGAAAGAACACCGGATGAAGCTGAAATTCTATTGAATAATATGTTGACAAATGAAAATAATTGGGCACCTCCTGAGCCAGCTCCTGCTCCAATTACTGAGCCTATTCTTAAACCAACTCCGAAGAAGAGAGGTGTTCTATTCCTCAGTCCCGAAGATATGCAAGAGGCAAAGAAATCTATGAAAGAGAAAGGTATTAAAGCTGAAGACGTTAAGAATTTACCTCCTATTGAAGAAATACATGGTCTTAATTCACCGCCCGTTGAATAAACTTATGATCTCAATTCTTTATTTACTGAAGAACCTCCTGATCCCGATATCCCGACACAGGTAGTAAAGGTAAATTCACTCTATAGATATGATAAAGCTGAAGTCCCTCCTACTAAAATTGCTAGTCAGTGCTTGGATGAGTTTGATAACTTTATGTTTAAGCAAGACGAGTTCAATGCTTATTTTGGTAGACAATTAAAAGAAAATGCTTATATGATTAGACGCTTGGGTGATTATATGGCTAATATTAAAGGTGAACTTAAACTTGTTAGCAAACATGCTTCTATGGTTACCACTCAAGTAGAACAAGTACTTAAGGCTCAAAAAGAAGTGCTTGATGAAATGAATAGTAAGAAAAATGATTATGCTGTTAGAGTGGCTACTAGAACTGTTAGAATGACTCGGGAACCTTTGTATCCTGAAGGCCACCCTAAGAGAATCGAGCAAGATTCTCAAAGAAATAATATTGATGTTCCTAGTTCTTCTAAAAAGAAGAAGAAGAAAAATGATAGAACTGTGCAAACTTCTAGTGAACCTATTGCTGAACCACCTGATAATCCAAATGATATATCTATGTCTGATGCTGAAACACAATCTGGTAATGAACATGAACCTAGTGAAAATATTAATGATGATGCTCATGATGATGCTCAACCTAGTAATGATAATGATGTAGAACTTGAACCTGCTGTTGATCTTGATAACCCACAATCAAAGAATCAACGTTATGATAAAAGAGACTTTGTTGCTAGGAAACATGGTAAATAAAGGGAACCTTGGGTTCAGAAACCCATGCCTTTTCCTTCGAAACCATCCAAGAAAAAGGATGATGATGATTTTGAGCGCTTTGCTGAAATGATTAGGCCTATCTTTTTGCGTATGCGATCAACTGATCTGCTCAAAACAAATCCTTATGCTAAATATACGAAGGATATCATTACTAATAAAAGAAAGATACCGGAAGCTGAGATTTCCACCATGCTTGCTAATTATACTTTTAAGGCTGGAATACCAAAGAAGGAGATCTCGGAGTACCTACTATACCTTGCTCCATTAAAAGAAATTATATTAAAACTGCATTATGTGATCTTGGAGCCGGTGTTAGTGTTATGCCTCTCTCTTTATATCCTAGACTTGACTTGAATAAGCTGACACCTACCGAAATATCTTTGCAAATGGCTGATAAATCAACTGCTATACCTGTCGGTATCTGTGAGGATGTGCCTATTGTGGTTGCAAACATTACTATTTTAACGGACTTTGTTATTCTTGATATTCCCGAGGATGATAGTATGTCTATTATTCTTGGAAGACCTTTTATTAATACTGCAGGGGCTATTATTGATTGCAACAAAGGCAATGTCACTTTTCATGTTAATGGTAATGAGCATACGGTACACTTTCCGAGGAAACAACCTCAAGTTCATAGTATCAACTCCATTGGAAAAATTCCATTGATTATAATTGGAGGTTTTGAATTTCCTTCTCCTACTGTCAAAAAGAAATATGATATACTTGTTATAGGGGATGTGCATATCCCCATTGAGGTAACTTAGTGCTATTCGAAATTTCTCCAGTTTCATGATTATCGGAATGAGTTTATTAACAAGACTTGATCAACCTTGTTAGTGGATTCTTTTTGATGAGCATGAGATGGATGAAACTAGAAGCACAACCTTCTGTGCCCCACTTTTACTTTCTGTTATTTATATTAAATAAAGTAAAAATAGTATTTTTCTGTCTGTTTCCTGACTTATCCGTGCAATATAAAAATATCCCGAAAATAAAAGTCCTCAGAATGACATGCCAATTTAATATGATTTTTTCGGGAATATTTGAGGATTTACTATGCAAAAATTACCGCGGGAGGAGCTGCCACCTGGCCACGAGGGTGGTGGGCGCCCCCCCTCTAGGGCGCGCCCCCTGCCTCATGGGCCCACGGTGGCCCTCCTCCACATATCCCAGCACCGATCTTCTTCCTCTGTCTCACACAAACCCAAAAAACCAACTCAAGCACGAGTTCCAGCCACTTTTGCTGTGATTTTCGATCCCCTTGCTCAAAGCACCTCTCGCAAAACTGCTTGGGGAGATTGTTCCTTGGTATGTGACTCCTCCATTGGTCCTGTAAGTGCATCTAGTGCCACCCCTAGTTGGTTTTGGAGTATTGACGACAAACCTAGTTGAGGGACTAATGTGTTTGTGAGAATTGCAGGATAAAACAGGTAGAAGTCCCTCATTGATTCGGTTTTACTACCAGAGATGACCCCTAAAAATGTATGAAGACATTGAATCCAAAGGTGGTATATGAAGATATTCACAGTGAAGTCTATGACAAAAGAAGACACGTTATGAAGCCTATGGAGCTCGAAGACTTAGATCTTTCGTAGTTCTTTTTCTTTTGTGTTGAGTCATAGGAACCACCATACTGTTAAGTGGGGTCCAGGAGAACCAGTCAGAATGACTGATGTGATGCCTAAACCAAAAACCTATGTCTTCGAGTGAAGACAATGAGAGCGAATCTTGTCCAGAGCCGGACAAGTCAGCTTTGCTTGTAGCCCAAGTAAAGTTGCCATGAGAGTTTCAAATCTGACCGTTGAGACACGTGTCAGTTCCTTAGTGACCCAGGGTCATTTCGGACAAATCAGGTCGGGTTGCCAAGTGGCTATAAATAGCCCACCCCCTACAACCATAAACGGTTGGCTGCTCAGATTTCAGTGCACGGCTTTTGTCGTTTGAGAGCAACCCATCTCGAAGCTTTTGAGAGAAAATTCCTAGCAAGGAGAAAAGCCCTAACCACCCAGAGCCAGAGAACATTGGGCATCACTTAAGTCTTCTTGTCTGTGTGATATGAAGACTTATTACACTTGAGGACTGTGAATCCTCCAGACGGTTAGGCGTCGCGTTCAGAACATCCAAGAGACATTGTGGAGTGCCAGTGAACGAAGTTTGTGAAGGTTTGGGAGTCTACCTTGAAGACTTACCAGAGTGATTGGGCGAGGACTATGTGACCTTAGCTCAAGGAGAATATGGTGAGGACTTGGTGTCCTGAGCTGCGTGTTCAGGACTGGGTGTCCGGAACTGTGTGTCCTAAGGTTTAAATACCTAGCCGCTCCAACCAGACGTACAGTTGTCACAGCAACTAGAACTGGTCCAACACATCATTGTCTTCAACGAGTCACCGGTTTCATCTTCACTTCCTTTTTTTTACTGTTACTCATTGTGAAGCCATTGTATGCTTGCTCTATCTTTTGTCTTCACAACGTGAATGTATGATCTGTTTGGCTTCATAACTTCTTCCTACCTGATCCTTATTACACTGCAGCTGTTTGTCTTTGTGCTTTCACTCTATTGAATACTTGACCATGGCTTGCCTAGTGTAATCTAACTTCCGCTGCATAGTAATAGGCAAAATCTTCGCTGTTTGTCTTCATAACTCCCACGTTTTGAAGACTTTCATAAAAATCGCCTATTCACCCCCCCTCTAGTCGATATAACGCACTTTCAGGTCCAATTAGTTTTTGTTCTAGTGCTTTATTCTTTGCAAATTTGTGCTGCATAGGTGACCATGTTCTTGAGCTTGCATGTCAAATTTATATGGTTCCAAGTTGTTCTAATGCTTGATATAGGCTCTAGGCACTTGCAGGAGTAGTTGCTATCAATATTATTGAAGTTGGTTTACTTTTGTTTGAAGTTACTAAAAATTTCAGTGTTTTTCAGAGAAAAACAATATGCTTAGGAAGTTGTTCCAAGGTGGTTCCTCTAAGAAGCAAGGACCCAGGATTGCTATACGCGATGCTGACGAGGATCCACCGAGAGACGCTCCAGTACGGCCTTGTGAATGGCCGTCGGAAAATTTTATGGACCGTGCGGGAATTAAAGAAGAATTCAAAGCATATTTGCGCAATGCCGGTCTTGAGGATTTTGAGGCTAACAAATGCCCCCAGTATCATTGTCGGTGTCAAAACCGGCGGATCTCGGGTAGTGGGTCCCGAACTGTGCATCTAGGCCGTATGGTAACAGGAGGCTGGGAACACGATGTTTTACCCAGGTTCGGGCCCTCATGGAGGTAAAACCCTACGTCCTGCTTGATTAATATCGATGATATGGGTAGTACAAGAGTAGATCTACCACGAGATCAAGGAGGCTAAACCCTAGAAGCTAGCCTATGGTATGATTGTTGTATATGGAGTTGATTGCCTACGGACTACAACCCTCCGGTTTATATAGACACCGGATAGGGTTAGGGTTACATAGAGTCGGTTACAATGGTAGGAGATTTTGAATATCCGCATCGCCAAGCTTGCCTTCCACGCCAAGGAAAGTCCCATCCGGACACGGGACGAAGTCTTCAATCTTGTATCTTCATAGTCCACGAGTCCGGCTGAAGGTATAGTTCGGCTACCCGAACACCCCCTAATCCAGGACTCCCTCAGTAGCCCCTGAACCAGTCTTCAATGACGACGAGTCTGGCGCGCAAATTGTCTTCGGCATTGCAAGGCGGGTTCCTCCTCCAAGTCCTTCATAGAAGATTGTAAACACCAAGAGTAGTGTCCGGCTCTGAAAAATAAGCTTCCACATATTGCCATAGAGAGAATAATATTAACACAAATGAAATCTGCTGATGTATTCCGTAGTGCGTCATGACACTACAGCCAAGTCCTTCACTCGAATCGTTTTCACTTTTCCACCTCAGCGTGTTTTGCGAGGCGGTTTCCTTGGCACGTCTTGTCAAAGCAGAGATCGTGTACCCCCCTTTTACAGGATTCTCATCAATACGGATGTGGGTAACCCAACTGCGCCACTTATCATGGCGCTTGGGAGGCAAGCGAGTTCTACTAGGCAGGTGGAGACGCACAACCGCATCCGCCCATATAAGGGGACAAGGATCCACCTTTTTACCTACGCCTTCTTCCTCCTTTGCCTATCCATCTCCTGCGCACCCGAGCTCCAGCGCCCAAGCCCGCACTTCCCACCTCAACCTTCTCCAGCAATGTCCGGAGCGGGAGGCAAGTGGATGGTCTCCTCCGTCACGGAGGGCAAAGTCAAGAAGCTAAGGAAGCCCGGATACCGGTCCAAGGACATCGCGCACCGGCTTCCCGAAGAGGGGCAGCTTCTCCCCACCCCAAGGCCCCATGAGAGGGTAGTATTTCTCCCCGACTTCCTCCGCGGACTGGGTTTTCCACTCCACCCATTTGTCCGGGGGCTCATGTTCTACTACGGCCTGGATTTCCACGATCTGGCTCCGAACTTCATCCTCAACATCTCGGCGTTTATCGTCGTGTGCGAGGCTTTTCTCCGCGTCCGCCCTTATTTCAGCCTCTGGCTCAAGACCTTCAATGTCATGCCCAAGGTGGTGCGCGGCAGCCAGGCGGAGTGCAGAGGCGCCATGCCAGGCAAGATGGCCAACGTCCTATGGTTCAAGGGCTCTTTCGTGGAGACCCTAAAGGGATGGCAATCCGGGTGGTTTTATATCACCGAGCCGCGCGATTCGAAATGGACCGCAGCCCCCGAGTTCCGATCCGGACCCCCTACGCGGCTTATGTCCTGGAAAGAGACGGGCCTGTCGTGGGGTGACGAGAAAGAGGTGACCGGATTGCAAACATGCATCCAGTCCCTGGTGAACAAGCCAGTCCGGCTTGTTAATGTAATCCAGGTTATGCTCATCCGCCGGATCCTCCCGTGCGAACAACGGGATTTTAATCTGTGGGAGTTCGACCCGGCGCAGCATCAAACCCTCAGCAGGCTCTTCGACACGACGTACGAAGACGCCTGGAAGATGCTATTCAAGGGTGCCGAGGCTCCCACATCCCCTTCCGAGGACCGCGGATACAGCTCACAGGGTCACGCTAGCGAGGTATGCCATCTACACCTTTTACAGGATGTTAAGCTTTTTTCATAGTTTGACTCTATGCGGGATCTAAACTCCCTTACCTTTGATAGTCTTGGCAGGCGATATCCGGACCGATTAACTGTCCGGCTCCGCTGCCCGAAGACCCAGCCCCAGCTCTACTAGCGAAGCTGCTGGTTCCGGCGCCTTATGTGGTGCCAGAGAAGAGGGCCAAGAAGAAGAAGACCACGGGGACTCGAAAGAGTGCCCGCAACATGGTGGTGTCGGACTCGTCATCTGACAAGTCCGAGACGCCCTCCTCCCACGAAAACGAGGAGGAGGAAGGAGAAAACTCCCCCCCCCAGCGGAGGGAGGAGAGAAGAGGAAGGCCGCCCCAACGGGGGAGGCCGAGGGGTCTAGGAAAAGAAAGACCCCTCCGCTGGACTACGCCCCCAACGCCGAAGAGGGCAAAGAGGAGTGGCCAAACAGGGCCAAGCATCCGGCGAAATCGTAAGTTCCGATATCAGAGTAACTCATGATGTTCCTTTGTTGCACAGCTTTCCCTAATGTCGAATGTAATTATGCAGTCCGCCCCAGGCCGAATTTGACGAATCGTCGGGCGGCTCCCTGGACTCATAGGACGTGAACTCAGTTCCGCCCGCCGTCTCCCCCCGCACTGCAGACGACGCCGAAGTGGCGTCGCGACAAGCTCCGGGACAGGAGGAGGTGGTCCCGGAGGAGCCGCAAGGAAACCTCCCGGACTCCGGGAGTGAAGGGGATAAGGCTCCCCAGGGCTCTCAGTCCGGCTTTGTGCCGGACACCGCGCCGGAATCTTCCATAGTTCCGGACCGCGGTAGGCGAACTCCTTCCAAGAGGAGCAAGCGTTCTGAGCCGGTGGCCTCCGTCCAACCGGAGGTGCCGGACAATCTGCTGGAGGTGCTTGATGACGCCTCCATCGATGAGGGGCACTGTACTATTATGAGTACGGTGATCCAGAAGGTTCAGTCCGCCAAGAGCGGACTGACTGAAGCTTGCGCCAGCCTTCTAACAGGCTTCAAGGTAAGTAAAAATATGTAAAAATATTACCGCATAGACAGTAGCCCCTGATGCTCTGTTTGGCGTTCGGAAAGAAAAGCCGAATAGAGGATCTATTAAATTTCGCAGGAGTCTAAAATAAAAGAGTCAATATGCGTAAGCAGGCTTCGCTGCTATCTACCGCCGCACTGACTGCGGAGGTGGGTGTCCTGAAGCAGGACCTCGAGCGGATCGAGCAAGAGTTCGGCCTTGCCAAGCGGCGGCTCGAGGAGGAAGAAGGTAAGAAATACCTTACAGGAAAAGTGCCTATAAAAGGCTTGATTGCAAAAAGAGTAACAGGATTGTACTGCTTATTGTAGGGGCCACGACTGAGGTGGCGACCCTTAAGCAGGCACTGTCTGAGGCCGAAAAGAAAACGGCCGCGGAGCGCACCGAGCTAGACAGACTTGGGGCTCAGGTCGGCGTGGTGCAGCAAGAGCTTCAGGCTCTCATGAAAAAACATGAGAGTTTGGAGCTAGAGTCGAAGGCGCAAGCATCCGAGCTTGCAACGGCCCTAGAGGCTACCAAGTCTGCCAAGGCTGAAGCCCAAAAGGCCCTCCAAGAGTTGGAGGAGATGAGGAAGATAGCAGCGGGTAAGGCATTCTTTATGCAAAGCAGAAATATAAAAGTGAACTACCTGTTACTTACCCGAATCCGGAGCTCTCTAGGGTCATTCGCAGATCTTCCCCGCAGCGTATCCGCCGCCGCCGCATTCTACCGAGCTGAAGAGGGTAGCTCGATGGAGAAGGTGTTCTGGTCTCAGTATTCTGACGCCGGACACCCTGTGCCCTTGAGCGACCAGCTGAAACAGCTGGTTGAGCTCCATAAGGCGGCCGAGCAGGCCATGAAGGGCTTCGTAGTTCGGCTGTGGCCCAGAGAGGCCCTGCTTAGGAGCTATTTCGGGCTGGTGCGGTGGCTGGTGGAGGCCTGTCCGAGGCTTGAGGTCATCAAGCGCTCCGTCTGCATCGAAGGTGCCCGTCGGGCCCTTGCCCGAGCGAAGGTGCACTGGGGTAAGCTGGACAGTGAGAAGCTTGTGAAGGACGGGCCGCCGCCGGGGAAGGAGCATCGCAAGCCCGAGAACTACTACAAGGATGTTCTTGCAGGTGCCCGCCTTGTGGCGGATGAATGTACCAAGGATGTGATGTTTGAATGAACTCGCTCGTGTCTATCATGTGCGCTAAAAACTTGTTCATATGCGCTAAGCAATGCTTATTGAATTTAAAATATTACTTCCTGTGTGGCTGTTTATCAAAAATTGAGAGATGGCCAGTCGTCGGCTTCTGCCCCCGTGCCACTAGTGCTGGGGTGTTCGGGATAAACCTGAGCGCTCTTTTTCCCATAGTTGGGTCCTTCGAGGGAGGCGCTCAGCACAACGAACCAGGCAATCATACTATAATGCTTGAACACACTCACTTAGCCATAGAACTCTATAATTTTAAATTTCGGCGAAGCCCCTAGTTCGGAAGACCGAGTTCGGGGCGCTATCCACGCCTTGGCCGGACAAAGCCAGCTCCTCGCTCGAAGCTGCATAAGCCTTTAGGGACTCGAAAAACCTCTCGAACAGCGACCGGTCTCTCGCCAGATCATGACAGTCAGTTTTAGCTTTCTCCACTGAGGTGCTTATCCCAGCTGAACTGGGGCACAATCGCAGTGGTTCTCCTAGTGCTACCTTAGCCGATAGAGCGGAACGTAAGGCACCAAAACATAGGAGCCGGGCAAACCCAACTATTGACCCAAATCATGATTCGGAGCCGATGCATATAGTGTTATAAGTTCGGGGTGCCGCACTTGTGAAAGTGTAGGGACTTCTCACACCATTATGAGGGGTACTGAAGCCCCTGGCGTGTTTGCCGTACCATGGTGTACGGGTGCAATCATGTCATTTAATAAACATAAATGTGAAAAGAAGATAATGCAGAAAATAGACAAGAAGCTAAGCATTGTTTATAGAGAGGCTATTTATCAAAGCCGAACGATACAAATAGTGCGGTAAGCGATAGATATTGGACTATTCAGTATGTCCTGACTAGGGGCAGGCTGCGGAATTGTATTTAAAACAGGTATACCACTCGTAACAGAGACCACCTGGGAGTTCCATAATGTGGCATGGCTTGTCTGCCTCCCTGGATCTTGCATCGTTTGTGCGGCAGTCGAATTGCCGAACAGGTCGTCCGAAGTATGGAGTCCTGAAAGTAAGAAAAAATTAAAAAAAGAATCCGGCAGCCCCTAGTACGTTTTAAGCCGTATTTTGGGCGTGCCGTTATTGTGCCCCTTCCCCTGTGCCCATGGTATTTCAAGGGCGTAGTTATGTACGCGAGGTACTGGTTTCGCTATGTCGCGAAAGCTGGGGTTGGGGCCGCATTGCTACGCTTGCTCAGAGTGTGCCAGGCGGTCCTGCTATGGGTTACTCCGGTTACGCTTGGCAGTGTCTGGCTTTTTAATGGCCGGACTGGAGAATTGCCTGAGAAGGCTACTTTGTACCTCCGCTGCGAGAGCCACTGTCGGTGTCAAAACCGGCAGATCTCGGGTAGTGGGTCCCGAACTGTGCGTCTAGGACGGATGGTAACAGGAGGCAGGGAACACGATGTTTTACCCAGGTTCGGGCCCTCTTGATGGAGGTAAAACCCTACGTCCTCTTGATTAATATTGATGACATGGGTAGTACAAGAGTAGATCTACCACGAGATCAAGGAGGCTAAACCCTAGAAGCTAGCCTATGGTATGATTGTTGTATATGGAGTTGATTGCCTATGGACTACAACCCTCCGGTTTATATAGACACCGGATAGGGTTAGGGTTACATAGAGTCGGTTATAATGGTAGGAGATCTTGAATATCCGCATCGCCAAGCTTGCCTTCCACGCCAAGGAAAGTCCCATCCGGACACGGGACGAAGTCTTCAATCTTGTATCTTCATAGTCCAGGAGTCCGGCTGAAGGTATAGTCCGGCTACCCGAACACCCCCTAATCCAGGACTCCCTCAGTAGCCCCTGAACCAGGCTTCAATGACGACGAGTCCGACGCGCAAATTGTCTTCGGCATTGCAAGGCGAGTTCCTCCTCCAAGTCCTTCATAGAAGATTGTAAACACCAAGAGTAGTGTCCGGCTCTGAAAAATAAGCTTCCACATATTGCCATAGAGAGAATAATATTAACACAAATCAAATCTGCTGACGTATTCCGCAGTGCATCATCACACTACAGCCAAGTCCTTCACTCGAATCGTTTTCACTTTTCCACCTCAGCGTGTTTTGCGAGGCGGTTTCCTTGGCGCGTCTTGTCAAAGCAGAGATCGTGTACCCCCCCTTTTACGGGATTCTCATCAATACGGACGTGGGTAACCCAACCGCACCACTTATCATGGCGCTTGGGAGGCAAGCGAGTTTTACTAGGCAGGTGGGGACGCACAACCGCATCCGCCCATATAAGGGGACAAGGATCCACCTTTTTACCTATGCCTTCTTCCTCCTTTACCTATCCATCTCCTGCGCACCCGAGCTCCAGCGCCCAAGCCCACACTTCCCAGCTCAACCTTCTCCAGCAATGTCCGGAGTGGGAGGCAAGTGGATGGTCTCCTCCGTCACGGAGGGTAAAGTCAAGAAGCTAAGGAAGGCCGGATACCAGTCCAAGGACATCGCGCACCGGCTTCCCGAAGAGGGGCAGCTTCTCCCCACCCCAAGGCCCCATGAGAGGGTAGTATTTCTCCCCCACTTCCTCTGCGGACTGGGTTTTCCACTCCACCCATTTGTCCGGGGACTCATGTTCTACTACGGCCTGGATTTTCACGATCTGGCTCCGAACTTCATCCTCAACATCTCGGTGTTTATCGTCGTGTGCGAGGCTTTTCTCCGCGTCCGCCCTCATTTCGGCCTCTAGCTCAAGACCTTCAACATTAAGCCCAAGGTGGTGCGTGGCAGCCAGCTGGAGTGCGGAGGCGCCATGGCGGGCAAGATGGCCAATGTCCTATGGTTCGAGGGCTCTTTCGTGGAGACCCTAAAGGGATGGCAATCCAGGTGGTTTTATATCACCGAGCCGCGCGATCCGAAGTGGACCGCAGCCCCCGAGTTCCGATCCGGACCCCCCACGCGGCTTATGTCCTGGAAAGAGACGGGTCTGTCGTGGGGTGACGAAAAAGAGGTGACCGGATTGCAAACATGCATCCAGTCCCTGGTGAACAAGCCAGTCCGGCTTGTTAATGTAATCTAGGTTATGCTCGTCCGCCGTATCCTCCCGTGCCAACAACAGGATTTTAATCTGTGGGAGTTCGACCCGGCGCAGCATCAAACCCTCAGCAGGCTCTTCGACACGACGTACGAAGACGCCTGGAAGATGCTATTCAAGGGCGCCGAGGCTCCCGCATCCCCTTCCGAGGACCACGGATACAGCTCACAGTGTCACGCTAGCGAGGTATGCCATCTACACCTTTTACAGGATGTTATGCTTTTTTCATAGTTTGACTCTATGCGGGATCTAAACTCCCTTACCTTTGATAGGCTTGGCGGGCGATATCCGGACCGATTAATTGTCCGGCTCCGCTGCCCGAAGACCCAGCCCCAGCTCTACTAGCGAAGCTGCTGGTTCCGGCGCCTTATGTGGTGCCAGAGAAGAGGGCCAAGAAGAAGAAGACCACGGGGACTCGAAAGAGTGCCTGCAACATGGTGGTGTCGGACTCATCATTTGACGAGTCCGAGACGCCCTCCTCCCACGAAAACGAGGAGGAGGAAGGAGAAAACTCTCCCCCCCCCCAGCGGAGGGAGGAGAGAAGAGGAAGGCTGCCCCAACGGGGGAGGCCGAGGGGTCTAGGAAAAGAAAGACCCCTCCGCCGGACTACGCCCCCAACGCCGAAGAGGGCAAAGAGGAGTGGCCAAACAGGGCCAAGCATCCGGCGAAATCGTAAGTTCGGATATCAGAGTAACTCATGATGTTCCTTTGTTGCACAGCTTTCCCTAATGTCGAATGTAATTATGCAGTCCGCCCCGGGACGAATTTGACGAATCGTCGGGCGGCTCCCTGGACTCATCGGACGTGAACTCAGTTCCGCCTGCTGTCTCCCCCCGCACTGCAGACGACGCCGAAGTGGCGTTGCGACAAGCTCCGGGGCAGGAGGAGGTGGTCCCGGAGGAGCCGCAAGGCAACCTCCCGGACTCCGAGAGTGAAGGGGATAAGGCTCCCCAGGGCTCTTAGTCCGGCTTTGTGCCGGACACCGCGCCGGAATCTTCCACAGTTCCGGACCGCGGTAGGCGAACTCCTTCCAAGAGGAGCAAGCCTTCTAAGCCGGCGGCCTCCGTCCAACCGGAGGTGCCGGACAATCTGCTGGAGGTGCTTGACGACGCCTCCATCGACGAGGGGCACCGTACTATTATGAGTACGGTGATCCAGAAGGTTCAGTCCGCCAAGAGCGGACTGACTGAAGCTTGCGCTAGCCTTCTAACAGGCTTCGAGGTAAGTAAAAATATGTAAAAATATTACCGCATAAACAGTAGCCCCTGATGCTCTGTTTGGCGTTCGGAAGGAAAAGCCGAATAGAGGATCTATTAAATTTCGCAGGAGTCTAAAAAAAGAGTCAATATGCGTATGCAGGCTTCGCTGCTGTCCACCGCCGCACTGACTGTGGAGGTGGGTGTCCTGAAGCAGGACCTCAAGCGGACCGAGCAAGAGCTCGGCCTTGCCAAGCGGCGGCTCGAGGAGGAAGAAGGTAAGAAATACCTTACAGAAAAAGTGCCTATAAAAAGGCTTGATTGCAAAAAAGAGTAATAGGATTGTACTGCTTATTGTAGGTGCCACGACTGAGGTGGCGACCCTTAAGTAGGCGCTGTCTGAGGCCGAAAAGAAAATGGCCGCGGAGCGCACCGAGCGAGACAGACTTGGGGCTCAGGTCGGCGAGGTGCAGAAGAGCTGCAGGCTCTCATGAAAAAACATGAGAGTTTGGAGCTGGAGTCGAAGGCGCAAGCATCCGAGCTTGCAACGGCCCTAGAGGCTGCCAAGTCTGCCAAGGCCGAAGCCCAAAAGGCCCTCCAAGAGTTGGAGGAGATGAGGAAGATAGCAGCGGGTAAGGCATTCTTTATGCAAAGCAGAAATATAAAAGTGAACTACCTGTTACTTACCCGAATCCAGAGCTCTCCAGGGGCATTCGCAGATCTTCCCCGCAGCGTATCCGCCGCCGCCGTATTCTACCGTGCTGAATAGGGTAGCTCGACGGAGAAGGTGTTCTGGTCTCAGTATTCTGAGGCCGGACACCCTGTGCCCTTGAGCGACCAGCTGAAACAGCTGGTCGAGCTCCACAAGGCGGCCGAGCAGGCCATGAAGGGCTTCATAGTTCGGCTGCGGCCTGGAGAGGCCTTGCCTAGGAGCTATTTCGGGCTGGTGCGGCGGCTGGTGGAGGCCTGTCCGAGGCTCGAGGTCATCAAGTGCTCCGTCTGCATCGAAGGTTCCCGTCGGGCCCTTGCCCGTGCAAAGGTGCACTGGGGTAAGCTGGACGGTGAGAAGCTTGTGAAGGACGGGCCGCCACCGGGGAAGGAGCATCGCAAGCCCGAGAACTACTACAAGGATGTTCTTGCAGGTGCCCGCCTTGTGGCGGATGAATGTACCAAGGATGTTATATTTGAATGAACTCGCTCATGTTTATCCTGTGCGCTGAAAACTTGTTCATATGCGCTAAGCAATGCTTATTGAATTTAAAATATTATTTTCTGTGCGGCCGTTTTTCAAAAATTGAGAGATGGACAGTCGTCGGCTTCTGCCCCCGTGCCACTAGTGCTGGGGTGTTCGAGATAAACCTGAGCGCTCTTTTTCCCATAGTTGGGTCCTTCGAGGGAGGCGCTCAGCACAACGAACCAGGCAATCGGACTATAATGCTTGAACACTCTCACTTAGCCATAGAACTCTATAATTTTAAATTTCGGTGAAGCCCCTAGTTCGGAAGACTGAGTTCGGGGCGCTATCCACGCCTTGGCCGGACAAAGCCAGCTCCTCGCTCGAAGCGGCATAAGCCTTTAGGGACTCGAAAAACCTCTCGAACAGCGACCGGTCTCTCGCCACATCATGACAGTCAGTTTTAGCTTTCTCCACTGAGGTGCTTAACCCAGCTGAACCGGGGCACAATCGCAGTGGTTCTCCTAGTGCTACCTTAGCCGATAGAGCGGAACGTAAGGCACCAAAACATAGGAGCCGGGCAAACCCAACTATTGACCCAAATCATGATTCAGAGCCGATGCATATAGTGCTATAAGTTCGGGGTGCCGCACTTGTGAAAGTGTACGGACTTCTCACACCATTATGAGGGGTACTGAAGCCCCTGGCGTGTTTGCCGTACCATGGTGTACGGGTGCAATCATGTCATTTAATAAACATAAATGTGAAAAGAAGATAATGCAAAGAATAGAAAAGAAGCTAAGCATTGTTTATAGAGAGGCTATTTATCAAAGCCGAATGATACAAATAGTGCGGTAAGCAAAAGATATTGGACTATTCAGTATGTCCTGACAAGGGGCAGGCCGCGGAATTGTATTTAAAACAGGTATACCGCTCGTAACAGAGACCACCTGGGAGTTCCATAATGCGGCATGGGTTGTCTGCCTCCCTAGATCTTGCATCGTTTGTGCGGCAGTCGAATTGCCGAACAGGTCGTCCGAAGTATGGAGTCCTGAAAGTAAGAAAAAAATTAAAAAAAGAATCCGGCAGCCCCTAGTACGTTTTAAGCCGTATTTTGGGCGTGCCGTTATTGTGCCCCTTCCCCTGTGCCCATGGTATTTCAAGGGCGTAGTTATGTACGCGATGTACTGGTTTCGCTATGTCGCGAAAGCTGGGGTTGGGGCCGCATTGCTACGCTTGCTCAGAGTGTGCCAGGCGGTCTTGCTGTGGGTTACTCCGGGCGCGCTTGGCAGTGTCTGGCTTTTTAATGGCCGGACTGGAGAATTGCCTGAGAAGGCTACTTTGTACGTCCGCTGCGAGAGCCGCCGTATGCTCCTCCATATGGAGGGAGCGTTCGGTGTTTCTGTTGACCGTAAATACTCCTCGAGGGCCTGGCATCTTGAGCTTGAGATATGCGTAGTGCGGCACCGCATTGAACTTTGCGAATGCGGTTCGTCCGAGCAGGGCGTGATAGCCACTGCGAAACGGGAGTATATCGAAGATTAACTCTTCGCTTCGGAAATTGTCTGGGGATCCGAAGACCACGTCAAGTGTTACTGAGCCTGTATAGTTGGCTTCTACACCTGGTATAACGCCTTTAAAGGTCGTTCTTGTGGGCTTAATCCTTGAGGGATCTATGCCCATTTTCCGCACTATATCCTGATAAAGCAGGTTCAGGCTACTGCCGCCGTCCATGAGGACTCTTGTGAGATGAAATCCGTCGATGATTGGGTCGAGAACCAATGGGCGAAGCCGCCATGACGGATGCTAGTGGGATGGTCCCTTCGATCAAAAGTGATCGGGCAGGAGGACCATGGGTTGAACTTTGGGGCGACTGGCTCCATCGCGTGTACGTCCCGTAGCGCATGCTTCCGCTCCCGCTTGGGAATGTGGGTTGCGTATATCATGTTCACCGTCCGCACTTGTGGGGGAAAGCCCTTCTATCCATTGTTGTTCGGCGGCTTGGGCTCCTCATCGTCGCTGTGCAGCCCCTTGTCTCTGTTTTTGGCCCTTAACTTGCCTGCCTGCTTGAACACCCAACAATCCCTGTTAGTGTGATTGGCTGGCCTTTCGGGGGTGCCATGTATCTGGCACAAGCGATCGAGTATTCAGTCCAAACTGGACGGGCCCTGAGTATTCTTTTTGAATGGCTTTTTCCGCTGACCGGATTTATAGCCTTTGAATCCGGCATTGACTGCCGTGTCTTCATTGCTGTCGCTGCTAACGCGGCGTTTTTGCTTATTCCGACGTGTCCTGCCACTTTTGTCCTTGGTATCCGAATTACCAGGGTTCTTTGATAAGTTGTTACTGCGAGCTAGCCAGCTGTCTTCTCCCGCGCAAAAGCGGGTCATGAGTGTCGTGAGGGCTGCCATGGATTTCGGCTTTTCCTGTCCCAGGTGCCGGGCAAGCCACTCGTCGCGGATGTTATGCTTGAAGGCTGCTAGGGCCTCCGCGTCCGGACAGTCGACTATCTGGTTTTTCTTTGTTAGGAACCGTGTCCAGAATTGTCTGGCCGATTCCTTTGGCTGCTGAATTATGTGGCTTAAGTCGTCGGCATCCGGTGGTCGCACGTAAGTGCCCTGGAAGTTGTCGAGGAATGCGGCTTCCAGGTCCTCCCAAGAACCGATTGAATCTGCTGGCAAGCTGTTAAGCCAATGCCGGGCCGGTCCTTTAAGTTTGAGCGGGAGGTATTTGATGGCGTGTAGATCATCGCCGCATGCCATGTGGATGTGAAGGAGATAATCCTCGATCCATACTGCCGGATCTGTTGTGCCATCGTATGATTCGATGTTCACGGGTTTGAAACCCTCTGGGATTTTATGATCCATTACTTCATTCGTGAAGCATAGCGGGTGTGCGGCGCCTCTGTACTGGGCTATATCACGACGCATCTCGGAAGAGCTATGTCTGTTGTGTTCGGCCCGGCTGGATTTCTTGTATCCGGAGTGAAGATCATTGTCACATGCCGTAGGGCGCCTGCGCGATCCGTAGATCGATCTTGTTTGTCTTGCCTTATCCTCCAGTATGTCTCGCAGGTCGGGCGCATTTTCCCGTGCCTTAGTTGAGTGGCGTCGGGGCATGGCTTGGGTGGAGGGCCGAGAGGCCTCTCTGTCGCGGCCACGAGGTGGCCGGTCTGCCATGTCATGCGCTGGTGATGTAGGTGCTTCCTCCTCTAATCGGGGTAGCGGCCTGCGCTTCGGGTAACTCTTGGAGGGGCGTTCGAGTTCATACTCTTCGGCCGCAAGGACTTCAGTCCATCTGTCAGCTAGCAAATCTTGGGCAGCTCTAAGCTGTTGCTGCTTTTTCTTGAGGCTGCTTGCCGTGGCTAAAAGCCTGCGTGTAAAACGCTCTTGTTCGCCGGGGTCTGATGGTATGACGAATTCGTCGTCAACGAGGCTTGCCTCGTCTTCGGAGGGAGGCGTATAGTTATCATCCTCGACCTCTCGGTCTGCCGCTCTCTCATGAGGGCTGGCTTCTCCATCTTCCTGTGCCGAATCTTGCTGAGGTGGGTGTTCTTCGGCGCTATCCGGGGTAGTATTATCTCCCGTGCCGGAATCATCGTTTTTGCTTTGGCGGAATTTAGAGCGGCGCCGCTGACGCCGGCGCTTTGGCTGTTTCTTGGGGGCGTCATCCCCCACTGTTCCATTGCCATCTCCATCTTTTGGAGTATCCACCATATATATGTCATATGACAAGGTGGCCTTCCAGCGCCCTACAGGTGCTGGTTCCTATTCGTCTCCTACATCGTCGTCCATGCCGTCGATGTCTTCGGAGCTGAAGTCAAGCATGTCGGTTAGATCGTCGACAGTGGCTACAAAGTGGGTGGTGGGTGGGCTTTGAGTTTCCTCATCGTTCGTATCCCACCCTCGCTGACCGTAGTCCGGCCAGGGCTCTCCTGATAAAGAGAGAGACTTAAGAGAATTCAGGATGTCGCCAAAAGGCGAATGCTGAAAGATGTCTGCGGCGGTGAACTCCATTATCGGCGCCCAATCGGATTCGATTGGCAGGGGCGCGGGGGGTTCGGAGTCCAGGGAGGAGTCCGGATCCTCGGAGTCACGGGTCATGCAGAGTGCGGGGCTAGCGTTCGGCTCGATCGCTTTCACGATCGCAGCCCCCGAGGTGACGTCCAACCGCTCATCCTCGATTGGCGCAATAGGCTCCAAGTTAGGGGTCGGAACCGATGCGTGTGCGGCCTCCAGGACACTGTCCGGGGGCAGAGCTAGATCATGCCCCTCGAGATAGTGCGGCGCGCTTGGCCGTGGCTCGAGCCCGTCGAAGATCAAGTCTCCGTGGATGTCAGCCGTGTAGTTTAAGCTTCCAAACCTGACTTGATGGCCAGGGGCGTAGCTTTCGATCTGCTCCAGGTGGCCGAGCGAATTGGCCCGCAGAGGGAAGCCACCGAAGACAAAGATCTGTCCGGGGAGAAAAGTCTCACACTGGACCGCATCGTTGTTCATGATCAAAGGAGCCATCGGGCCTAAAGGCGACGACACAGAGGAACTCTCAATGAAAGTACCAATGTCGGTGTCAAAACCGGTGGATCTCGGGTAGTGGGTCCCGAACTGTGCATCTTGGCCGGATGGTAACAGGAGGCAGGGAACACGATGTTTTACCCAGGTTCGGGCCCTCTTGATGGAGGTAAAACCCTACGTCCTGCTTGATTAATATTGATGATATGGGTAGTACAAGAGTAGATCTACCACGAGATCAAGGAGGCTAAACCCTAGAAGCTAGCCTATGGTATGATTGTTGTATATGGAGTTGATTGCCTACGGACTACAACCCTCCGGTTTATATAGACACCGGATAGGGTTAGGGTTACATAGAGTCGGTTACAATGGTAGGAGATTTTGAATATCCGCATCACCAAGCTTGCCTTCCACGCCAAGGAAAGTCCCATCCAGACACGGGACGAAGTCTTCAATCTTGTATCTTCATAGTCCAGGAGTCCGGCTGAAGGTATAGTCCGGCTACCCGAACACCCCCTAATCTAGGACTCCCTCAGCCGCCGTATGCTCCTCCGTATAGAGGGAGCGTTCGGTGTTTCCGTTGACCGTAATTACTCCTCGAGGGCCTGGCATCTTGAGCTTGAGATATGCGTAGTGCGGCACCGCATTGAACTTTGCGAATGCGGTTCGTCCGAGTAGGGCATGATAGCCACTGCGAAACGGGACTATATCGAAGATTAACTCTTTGCTTCGGAAATTGTCTGGGGATCCGAAGACCACGTCAAGTGTTACTGAGCCTGTATAGTTGGCTTCTACACCTGGTATAACGCCTTTAAAGGTCGTTCTTGTGGGCTTAATCCTTGAGGGATATATGCCCATTTTCCGCACTGTATCCTGATAAAGTAGGTTCAGGCTACTGCCGCCGTCCATGAGGACTCTTGTGAGATGAAATCCGTCGATGATTGGGTCGAGAACCAATGCGGCGAAGCCGCCATGACGGATGCTAATGGGATGGTCCCTTCGATCAAAAGTGATCGGGCAGGAGGACCATGGGTTGAACTTTGGGGCGACTGGCTCCATCGCGTATACGTCCCGTAGCGCACGCTTCCACTCCCGCTTGGGAATGTGGGTTGCGTATATCATTTTCACCGTACGCACTTGTGGGGGAAAGCCCTTCTGTCCATTGTTGTTCGGCGGCTTGGGCTCCTCGTCGTCGCCGTGCAGCCCCTTGTCTTTGTTTTCGGCCCTTAACTTGCCTGACTGCTTGAACACCCAACAATCCCTGTTAGTGTGATTGGCTGGCCTTTCGGGGGTGCCATGTATCTGGCACAAGCGATCGAGTATTCGGTCCAAACTGGACGGGCCCTGAGTATTCTTTTTGAATGGCTTTTTCCGCTGACCGGATTTATAGCCTTTGAATCCGGCATTGACTGCCGTGTCTTCATTGTTGTCGCTGCTAACGCGGCGTTTTTGCTTATTCCGACGTGTCCTGCCACTTTTGTCCTTGGTATCCGAATTACTAGGGTTCTTTGATAAGTTGTTACTGCGAGCTAGCCAGCTGTCTTCTCCTGCGCAAAAGCGGGTCATGAGTGTCGTGAGGGCTGCCATGGATTTTGGTTTTCCTGTCCCAAGTGCCGGGCAAGCCACTCGTCGCGGATGTTATGCTTGAAGGCTGCTAGGGCCTCTGCATCCGGACAGTCGACTATCTGGTTTTTCTTTGTTAGGAACCGTGTCCAGAATTGTCTGGCCGATTCCTCTGGCTGCTGAATTATGTGGCTTAAGTCGTCGGCATCCGGTGGTCGCACGTAAGTGCCCTGGAAGTTGTCGAGGAATGCGGCTTCAAGGTCGTCCCAAGAACCGATTGAGTCTGCTGGCAAGCTGTTAAGCCAATGCCGGGCCGGTCCTTTAAGTTTGAGCGGGAGGTATTTGATGGCGTGTAGATCATCGCCGCGTGCCATGTGGATGTGAAGGAGATAATCCTCGATCCATACCGCCGGATCTGTTGTGCCATCGTATGATTCGATGTTTACGGGTTTGAAACCCTCTGGGATTTTATGATCCATTACTTCATTCGTGAAGCATAGCGGGTGTGCGGCGCCTCTGTACTGGGCTATATCACGACGCATCTCGGAAGAGCTATGTCTGTTGTGTTCGGCCCGGCCGGATTTCTTGTATCCGGAGTGAAGATCATTGTCACATGCCGTAGGGCGCCTGCGCGATCCGTAGATCGATCTTGTTTGTCTTGCCTTATCCTCCAGTATGTCTCGCAGGTCGGGCGCATTTTCCCGTGCCTTAGTTGAGCGGCGTCGGGGCATGGCTTGGGTGGAGGGCCGAGAGGCCTCTCTGTCGCGGCCACGACGTGGCCAGTCTACCATGTCATGCGCTGGTGATGTAGGTGCTTCCTCCTCTGATCGGGGTAGCGGCGTGCGCTTCGGGTAACTCTTGGAGGGGCGTTCGAGTTCATACTCTTCGGCCGCAAGGACTTCAGGCCATCTGTCAGCTAGCAAATCTTGGGCAGCTCTAAGCTATTGCTGCTTTTTCTTGAGGCTGCTTGCCGTGGCTAAAAGCCTGCGTGTAAAACGCTCTTGTTCGGCGGGGTCTGATGGTATGACGAATTCGTCGTCATCGAGGCTTGCCTTGTCTTCGGAGGGAGGCGTATAGTTATCATCCTCGACCTCTCGGTTTGCCGCTCTCTCATGAGGGATGGCTTCTCCATCTTCCTGTGCCGAATCTTGCTGAGGTGGGTGTTCTTCGGCGCTATCCGGGGTAGTATTATCTCCCGTGCCGGAATCACCGTTTTTGCTTTGGCGGGATTTAGAGCGGCGTCGCTGACGCCGGTGCTTTGGCTGTTTCTTGGGGGCGTCATCCGCCACTGTTCCATCGCCATCTCCATCTTTTGGAGTATCCACCATATATATGTCATATGACGAGGTGGCCTTCCAGCGCCCTACAGGTGCTGGTTCCTGTTCGTCTCCTACATCGTCGTCCATGCCATCGATGTCTTCGGAGCTGAAGTCAAGCATGTCGGTTAGATCGTCGACAGTGGCTACAAAGTGGGTGGTGGGTGGGCTTTGAGTTTCCTCATCGTTCGTATCCCACCCTCGCTGAACGTAGTCCGGCCAGGGCTCTCCTGATAAAGAGAGAGACTTAAGAGAATTCAGGATGTCGCCAAAAGGCGAATGCTGAAAGATGTCTGCGGTGGTGAACTCCATTATCGGCGCCCAATCGGATTCGATTGGCAGGGGCGCGGGGGGTTCGGAGTCCAGGGAGGAGTCCGGATCCTCGGAGTCACGGGTCATGCAGAGTGCGGGGCTAGCGTTCGGCTCGATCGCTTTCAAGATCGCAGCCCCCGAGGTGACGTCCAACCGCTCATCCTCGATTGGCGCAATAGGCTCCAAGTTAGGGGTCGGAACCGATGCGTGTGCGGCCTCCAGGACACTGTCCGGGGGCAGAGCTAGATCATGCCCCTCGAGATAGTGCGGCGCGCTTGGCCGTGGCTCGAGCCCGTCGAAGATCAAGTCTCCGCGGATGTCAGCCGTGTAGTTTAAGATTCCAAACCTGACTTGATGGCCAGGGGCGTAGCTTTCGGTCTGCTCCAGGTGGCCGAGCGAATTGGCCCGTAGAGCGAAGCCGCCGAAGACGAAGATCTGTCCGGGGAGAAAAGTCTCACCCTGGACCGCATCGTTGTTGATGATCAAAGGATCCATCGGGCCTAAAGGCGATGACACAGAGGAACTCTCAATGAAAGCACCAATGTCGGTGTCAAAACCGGCGGATCTCGGGTAGTGGGTCCCGAACTGTGCGTCTAGGCCGGATGGTAACAGGAGGCAGGGAACACGATGTTTTACCCAGGTTCAGGCCCTCTTGATGGAGGTAAAACCCTACGTCCTGCTTGATTAATATTGATGATATGGGTAGTACAAGAGTAGATCTACCACGAGATCAAGGAGGCTAAACCCTAGAAGCTAGCCTATGGTATGATTGTTGTATATGGAGTTGATTGCCTACGGACTATAACCCTCCGGTTTATATAGACACCGGATAGGGTTAGGGTTACATAGAGTCGGTTACAATGGTAGGAGATCTTTAATATCCGCATCGCCAAGCTTGCCTTCCACGCCAAGGAAAGTCCCATCCGGACACGGGACGAAGTCTTCAATCTTGTATCTTCATAGTCCAGGAGTCCGGCTACCCGAACACCCCCTAATCCAGGACTCCCTCAATCATGATCTCACAAGTTCCTTTGTGAGGAGGTTTGAGTATTCATCTTCGCATAATTCTCCTTCAGTTATGTTTGATCTTTATGGCAAATCTTATACCATGGACCTAGAGGATTTCATTCTTGCTTGCAAACTTCCATCATGGGGTAGTATTAGGGATCCCCCTAAATCTGAATTTAGAAACTTTCTTGCTAGTATAACTGTAGGGGAATCCAGAGATATAACGCAGGCTACCATAGGGAGCATTCACTTTCCTGCTACATTATTTTGCTCTCTTCATCGGTAGATGCATAAATGCTAAGGATGAAGCATGTCACATGTGTGTCCCTGATCTTAGCATTCTTAGGAGTGTTGTGCTAGGAGAACAATCTTATCATATGGGAGCCATTGTAGCTCGTAGGTTGCATCATAATAGACATAATGGAGATTTCTTTGGAGGAATTTATGCAACCCGCTTAGGTCATTTTCTTGAGATAGACATTCGTGAGGGTGATACGGAGTTGCCTCCTGCATATTTAGATTATGACTATGGCTTCGCACCAGTTTGTCGAGAGGCCTGAATCACCTCTCTTATATCGTTTAATTTTTGATAAACGACGTGTTTTCCGTATTACTCTCCCTGCTCCTGCCTTCTTTGATTCACAGACAAAAAGAAGATATGTTATTACCAGAGAGGAGGCAGAAGAGTACGAGAGGAGAGCGGAGGCAGCTCGACTCCACGCTGCAGCTCAGCAGGCGATAACGGCTGCACATCAGTATGATCCCAACTATTCTTCGTCGTAGTACGACCCCAACAACTATTATTATGGATATCAGTCAGGCCAGCCGTGGCCATAGACCAACTTAGGCCAAAAGCCTAATCTTGGGGGAGTACGTATTTCTCACCGACATTACATTTATGTTCACACACACTCATTGCTAGATGTCGGTGCTCATACTCTTTCACCGTAATATCCATGCTAGCTTATTTTCTTTTTCCTGCTTTCTTCTTGTGTGTTTGTGTAGCGACCAGACCTCAGACGGACCAATCTCTGTGCTCAGGTGTCATCCCTGGATCAGTAATGCTGACACCACACATTACTTGAAGGATTTATAACAGAGTAGCAATCACACACTTATTACATCAAACGTCTCAAAAGAGAACTTATTACAATAATATGGCTTAAGGCCATCTAATACGATAACAGCGGAAGGCTTGGAAGATAAAGTGAGTCCATCAACTCCAACGGCATAGCTGAGCTGCACGGCAACGACCTAACGAACCTTACTCCTCGTCTGAAAAGACTGCAACATAATACGTTGTAGCCCGAAAACGGGTCAGCACATGGAATATGCTGGCAGTATAACACAGCAGAGCAAGAATAGAATAATTCTATCACTACATGCATATATGGCTGGTGGAAAGCTCTATGGTTATAGTTTTTGCGAAAAGCCAATTTTTCCCTACAACAAAGGAATATATTTTAATTTAACTATCATGGTGGTTGAAACATCATTGAGAAGGTACCCCCAACTCAATCCCAATTAAAGTGATTAACAACCCAACAGTATTAATTAAACATGGTGAGATACATGCGATAACTCAAGCACTAGATACTCAAGAATTGTCCATAACCGGGGACACGGCTAACCATGATTAGATTGTACACTCTGCAGAGGTTTGCGCACTTTTCCCCACAAGACTCGATCGCCTCCGTTGGATTTCTCGCACTACATGGTGTTTGAGAAACGGATGACCGAGACACAGTCTTTCAGAAACATTAACTCTCTACTCCGGGTAGACCATACCAAACCTACAAAACCCACTACCTGCTGATCTACCTCTTCAAGAGCTTCACGTAACCTACTCAACTATGCTAGAGCCCATAATAGCTTGTGGCTGCACACGGAAGTTTCTAGCATGAATCATCTCAGTTCCCTTTGAGCCTGGGTGGCGGTCCATAGGAAGATCACACGGGTACCCCAGGATTTCCAAAAATAAAAACAGACAGCACTGGGTTTCCCAGGTGCCTCAATCCACCCAGTTGTTTGATTAAGTTGCCACCTTAAGTTGAACCATTAATTAAGAATCTCACAACTGTCATGGATTTCACTCAAACCCGAACCACGTCTACGAGCATAGCATGGCAATATAAGCAATATGTAGCGGTAACTCCCAAGGGTTTGAATATAACAGGGCAATAGGTTCTACCTCAGCAACTACTTCCCAACCCACAAGTTAATGACATCCTAATCATGCAATGTTTGAGGATTGGAACTAATGTACAAAAACTGGGTTTGGAAAGAGTATGATCAATGTGTTACTTGCCTTGCTGACGATCTACGAATCCTAGAGACTCGTAGTAACACACTTTGCACTCCGAGAATTCTATCGCAAGCAAACAATAACATACATAAGTAACAAGCAACGATGCACAAGCAAAACTCAAACAAGAGAGGTTGACCAGAAAGTTCAACTTAAGAACTCTGGGTGGCAAAAAGAATCAAATCGAACAAAGCAACAAAACTCAACCAGCGAACGAAAGAAACTTCGTTTACTAATCTTAACTTAGGTCAAATTTTACAGTAGCAAAAACTTGTTTGAGTTGATTAACCGGAAATAGGGTTTCGAGAAGAAACTCCAGGCGCTTGAATCGCCTGATTCCGATAAACGAGTGAAAAGATAAACAGAAACTAAGATCGGATCCAAAATCACGATCAGAAAAATCGCAGAATAAATCCGAGAAAAATAAAAATGAAGAATAGGGTAATGAACGAACGTTCGTTATCTGGATCTAAACGAAGAACACGTTCGTTAAAACGAACGAATGAGCGAACGCTCGCTAAATAAATAAACTAGAGAAAAACCGATCTATTAAAAAAACGAAAACTAGGGTTTTCTAAAAAACCAAACGGTTTTCTTTAGAAAACCGGGGCGGCGGGGCGGCTACCTCGGCTCGGCTCCGGCGGGGCTCCAGCGGGACTCCGGCGCTGCGGCGGGGCGGCGTGGGGTGCGGGCCTGCGGCGGAAGGCGGCGGCGGCTCCGGCGCGGCGCGGGCGGCGGCAAGCGCCGGCGGGGCGGGCGGCTGCAGGCGGCGGGGCGGGCGGCTGCGGGCGGCGGTGGCTGGGGCTCCAGGGGGGCTCCGGCGGGGTTATAAAGAGGGCGGGCGGCCAACTTGGGGAAGGGGGCGGCCTCGGGAGGCATGTCCGCCCCGGACACGGCGGCGGCGGCGGCTCTGATCGGGACTCCGGTCCCGATCCGGATGGGGAGGCGGTGGCGCGGGCGGGCCGGCCTGGTTGGGCTGGGCTTCGGCCCAGTCGGGCGCACAGTATTTTTTTTATAATTCCGCCGCCAGAAATAAAATCCTAGAAAAATAAATAAAAATCTAAAAATGCCAAAACAAATTTTCACCGCCTAAAGAAAATATTTAGGACAAGGTGAACATTTTCTTGGCTCTAAAATGCAATTTTGAAAACGTGCAATTTTTCTAATGCAAATAAAATCCGAATAAACCAAATAAAATCCAATAAATGATTTTAATATTTTTCCTCCAATATTTCAATTATTTTGGAGAAGTCATATTATCTCCACTCATTTGATTTAATATGAAATATTTTTCGGAGAGAAAAATTATTAAAATCAAAATCCTCGTTTCATTATTTGATAAAAATCAAATATGAAAACCGGAAAAATCCCCAACTCTCTCCGTGGGTCCTTGAGTTGCTTAGGATTTCGAGGATTGCGGAACGGAAATGCAATAAATCATGATATGCATGGATGATCTATGTATAACATTCCAAATTGAAAATTTGGGATGTTACAAACCTACCCCCTTAAGATGAATCTCGCCCTCGAGATTCGGGTTGGCTAGAAAATAGGTATGGGTGGTCCTTGCGGAGATCATCCTCTCGTTCCCAGGTGGCTTCATCTTCGGTATGGTGGCTCCACTGAACTTTGCAAAACTTGATAACCTTACTGCGGGTGACTCTGCTGGCAAACTCAAGAATCTTAACTGGCTTCTACTCGTAAGTCAAATCACTGTCCAACTGAATCGCCTCCAAGGGTACTGTATCTCTTAATGGTATATTAGCCATCTCATCATGACACTTCTTTAGCTGTGAAACGTGGAACACATCGTGGACTCCTGACAATCCCTCAGGTAGCTCCAACTTGTAGGCAACTTCTCCCATCCGTTCCAAAATGCGATACGGTTCGACAAATCACGGGGCTAACTTTCCTTTAACTCCAAAACGTTTCACTCCACGCAAGGGCGATACTCGCAGATATGCTCTGTCTCCAATCTCGTAGGTTACCTCCTTGCGTTTTGAGTCTGCATAACTCTTCTGCCTGGACTGGGCAATCTTCAGTTGGTCTCGGATCAGTTTTACCTTCTCCTCAGATTCCTTAATCAAGTCTGGTCCAAACAACTGTCGGTCTCCTACCTCATCCCACATCAACGGTGTTATGCACCTGCGTCCATACAGGGCTTCAAACGGTGCCATCTTCAAACTGGCTTGGTAGCTATTGTTGTATGAGAACTCTGCATACGGCAAATTGTCATCCCAACTAGATCCATAATCTAGTGCACAGGCTCTCAACATGTCCTCCAAAATTTGATTGACTCTCTCGGTCTGTCCATCTGTCTGCGGGTGAAACGATGTACTGAACTCCAATCTCGTTCCCAAAGTCTGGTGTAACTGATGCCAAAACTTTGAAGTAAACTGTGTTCCTCGATCTGATACGATGGTCCTCGGACTCCATGCAAACATACAATCCTGGACATATAGATCTTGGCCAACTTTGCACTTGTATAGGTGGTTTTCACTGGGATGAAGTGAGCTACTTTGGTCAAACGATCAACTACTACCCATATGGAATCATATCCTGCTTTAGTCCTGGGTAATCCGGTGATAAAGTCCATGCCAAGTTTATCCCACTTCAATTCGGGTATCGGCATAGGCTGTAACAGTCCTGCTGGCTTCTGATGTTCTGCCTTGACTCTCTGACATACATCACATACGACTACATACTCAGCAATATCCTTCTTCATACCAATCCACCAGAAACGTTCCTTCAAATCCAAATACATCTTGGTGTTTCCGGGGTGTATCGAGTATGGTGAGTCATGAGCCTCTTGAAGTATTAACTTTCTGACCTCCTGATTATTGGGCACGTAAATTCGGTCCTCAAACCATAGGGTATCGTGATCATCCTCACGAAAACCTTTGGCCTTTCCTTTGCCCATCTTCCCCTTTATCTCGGCAATCTCTTTGTCATCCTTCTGAGCTTCCCGAATCTTGTCCAGCAATGTCGACTGAACCTCCATTATGTCAATGAACCCTTTGGGTACAATCTCCAATCGAAGTTCCATGATGTCCTCTGCTAACTCCTTCGGCAGTCCTTTACTTTCGAGGATATTAGCATAACTTTTCCGACTCAATGCGTCAGCTACGACATTGGCCTTTCCCGGATGATAGTGTAGCTTCATGTCATAATCCTTTATAAGCTCCAACCATCTCCTCTGTCTAAGGTTCAGCTCCTTCTGGGTGAAGATGTACTTCAAACTCTTGTGATCCATGTACACATCACAACGGTTTCCAATAAGGTAGTGTCTCCAAGTCTTTAATGCATGCACTACGGCTGCTAGCTCCAAATCATGCGTGGCATAATTCAGCTCATGGGGTTTTAGTTGTTGTGAGGCATACGAAACAACTCTTCTGTCCTGCATAAGCACACATCTAAGTCCTAAGCGAGAGGTGTCGCAATACACTTGGAACTCCTTATGTATATCTGGCAGTACTAGCACTGGGGCTGTAGCCAAACGTTTCTTTAACTCCTAGAAACTTGCTTCACAATCTTCTGTCCATTTAAACTTGGTATCCTTCTTTAACAGTTCAGTCATTGGCTTTGCAATCTTGGAAAAATTCTCAATGAATCTCCGGTAGTATCCTGCGAGTCCAAGAAAACTGCGGATCTCGCTAACTGAGGTGGGTGCCAATCATTCAGTGACTGACTGGACCTTGCTGGGGTCTACTGCTATACCTTCTCCTGATATAACATGTCCAAGGAATCCGACTTCCTTCAGCCAAAACTCACATTTGCTAAACTTTGCGTACAACTGGTGTTCCCTGAGCTTCTCGAGAACTAAACGCAAATGCTCCTTGTGCTCCTCTTCGTTCTTCGAGTATACCATGATATCATCAATAAATACCAGAACAAACTTGTCCAAATACTCCATGAACACCTTGTTCATCATGCTCATGAAATAGGCAGGGGCGTTAGTCAGTCCAAACGACATGACCGTATACTCGTATAATCCATATCGCGTTGTGAACGCCGTCTTTGGTATGTCATTCTCTCGTATCTTCAACTGATGATACCCCGATCGCAAATCGATCTTTGAGAACACTTTAGCTCCTTGCAATTGATCAAACAGATCATTGATCATCGGTAGTGGGTACTTGTTCTTTATCGTCACTTCATTCAAGGCTCGATAATCAACAACCATCCTTAGGGATTTATCCTTCTTCTCAACCAAAAGTACCGGGGCTCCCCAAGGTGATGAACTTCTTCGAATATATCCTTTCTCCAATAACTCCTTGATCTGTTTCTTAATTTCCTCCAGGTCATTTGCAGGCATCCGATAGGGTCTCTTGGATATTGGTCCTGTCCCTGGCAACAGTTCTATCAAAAACTCAATGTCTCTATCCGGTGGCATGCCTGGTAATTCCTCTGGGAAAACATGCGGGTAATCCTTTACTACCGGCACTTCCTCCTGGACAACTCCCGTAAGGGCATTCACTTGGCTCCTCCTAGGCACATGCCTAGACACATACTTAATCCTTTTTCCCTCCGGGGTGGTGAGATAAATCGACTTACTAGCACAGTCAATGCTTCCTCCATATTTTGACATCCAGTCCATACCCAATATCACATCCAATCGTTGCAACTCTAAGATAATTAGGTCGGATGGAAACACATGTGTGCCAATGGTTAAGGGTATCTGGTCACACCATCGGCTAGCCATGTACTCTGCTCTGGGTGAACTCACTAAAAGAGGGGTCCTAAGGGTTTGGGTTGGCAGTTTAAACTTATCCACGAATCCCCTTGATATGTATGAATGCGATGCACCAGTATCGAAAAGAACAAGAGCGGTAAATGACTTAACCAAAAACTTACCTATTACCGTGTCCGGCTACTCTTCAACCTCCTCCACGTTAACGTGGTTCACTTGTCCTTTGTTGAATGGATTTGGCTTCTTCCCAGCGCTTCCATTTCCATTTCCATTCCTTCCTTCAGGGCAATCATTGGCATAGTGCCCTGTCTTCCCGCACTTAAAGTAGGTAACCTGACTTAGGTCTCTTTTGGCGGGTGTGGACGGGTTGGAGCGGTTCTGATTGTTGTTAGCTCCGTTCCCATTCCCATTCTTAGCACCACTGTGGTTATGTGATCCTCCTCCAGTGTGGTTGTGACCTCCATGGTAATGAACAAGTCCTCCCGAGTTCGGGGTTAGGCGAGGCTTCTGCTGAGCTCCTGAATTATACTTCCCTTGTCCATACTTCCTCTTGCGGCTCTCAATTTGCTGCTGCTTCCCCTCAATCATAAGAGCCTTATCTACCAACTCCTGGTAGTTTTTGAAGGTTGCTACCATCAACTGCATACTCATCTCATCATTCAGCCCTTCCATAAATTTCTCCTGCTTCGCGGCATCTGTGGCCACATCATCAGGGGCATAGCGTGATAACTTGCTAAACTCATCCATGTACTGAGCCACAGTACGGTTCCCCTGGCGTAGGTTGCGGAACTCCCGCTTCTTCATCTGCATAGCTCCAGTTGAGACATGGGCTGTGTGGAAAGCTTTCTGAAACTGGTCCCAAGTGACATTGGCTACAGGAAAAGTGGCTGTGTAATTCTCCCACCATGAGGCTGCTGGTCCATCCAATTGATGTGCGGCAAAGCGCACCCTCTTAGCATCTGTGCAACCTGCGGTGGTCAACTCCCTTCCAATACGGCGTAGCCAATCATCAGCAACTATAGGCTGAGTGCTACTAGAAAACACCGGCGGCTGTAACCTTAGAAAACGGGCTAGGTTGTCCACTGGCGGTGGGTTGTTGTTGTTGTTGTTGTTGTTGTTGTTGTTGTTGCCCTGGTTCTGAACTAGTAATTGCATCAAGGCATTCTGCTGCTGGATCAACTGGGTGAGTTCCGATGGGAAAGCAAAACTGGTGTCACGTCTCAGAGGCATCTGATGGGTTTAGATGGAAGAGATTAGAATAGAAAAGGGGTCTAATGAGAAAACACTACCCATATGCACATGAGACAAACACAATCATTTCACTCAATCAATCAAGCAAGGGCATACAAATGGTCTAGAACTATCGCAAAAGTGCTCATTACTACTATATACATGGGGGAAATACTACTAATAGTTGGTGGTCATCTAGAAATTTTGATCGGTGGAAGACTCCATGATGTCTGCTCCAGCTTCGTCTTCAAAGTCATCATCACTAGGGTTGGAGTCGGTGTCGTTGATGATGATGTAGTCCTCGGGGCGTATTTCCTTGGGTTCTTCTTCTTCTTATATTGGTGCTGGTCCTCCCATGAATACTCCGATCTTCTTGACTAAGTCGTGATTCTTCTCCAGGAGGGTCTTGATTTCCTCCTCATATCCATCACGTGTAAACTTGAGTCCTTCCTCCAGCTCGATGATTCTAGTCTTCGCCTTCTTCAAGTCCATCATGTCCGCACACATCTGGTTCTCCTAACGTCGAATGTGCTGGTTTAACTCCTGGATGAAAGCTGCAATGGATCTATCCTTCTTAGTGCTGATCACTTCCCATTGCTCGTCTCGGCGCCCACATATTTGGTAAATAGTGTCCTTAAGTTCCCTGTTGTAAACTTCTCCAATGCGTCCCATTGTAATGTGGGCTGCCATGCTCTTGCCTAGACTCTAGGTTGGTGTTTTGAAAGAAAACTCTATGGGTTTAGAAGTTGGCGAGAACGTCCTTCCTGGAACTTGTACTTGAATCATCCAGCGCTCCTCTTCAGGTGAAGTGGCGTTGTACGTCCCGGTGAAGCTTGGTATTCCAATGTTCAAGTACCTAGTGACTTCCTTCAAGTGGCGTCCAAAAGGTGTGTCTTCACCCGGTTGTGCAAACTTGTTCTTCTTCTCCGTCATCCTAAAGAGTAGAAAATGGAGAGGAGTCGGAAATGAGAAGAGAAGTGTGACCTAGGGTTTATCTTAGTGGTCATGTCCTACACTCAGCATGTGCTCTGATACCATCTTGTAGCGACCAGACCTCAGACGGTCCAATCTCTGTGCTCAGGTGTCATCCCTGGATCAGTAATGCTGGCACCACATAGTACTTGAAGGATTTATAACAGAGTAGCAATCACACACTTATTACATCGAATGTCTCAAAAGAGAACTTATTACAATAATATGGCTTAAGGCCATCGTCGGTGTCAAAACCGGCGGATCTCGGGTAGGGGGTCCCGAACTGTGCGTCTAGGCCGGATGGTAACAGGAGACAAGGGACACAAAGTTTTACCTAGGTTCGGGCCCTCTCGATGGAGGTAAAACCCTACATCCTGCTTGATTAATATTGATGATATGGGTAGTACAAGAGTAGATCTACCACGAGATCGAGGAGGCTAAACCCTAGAAGCTAGCCTATGGTATGGTTGTTGATGTGTACGTTGTCCTACGGACTAAAACCCTCCGGTTTATATAGACACCGGAGAGGGTTAGGGTTACACAAAGTCGGTTACAATGGTAGGAGATCTTCATATCCGTAGACTCCCTTAGTTGCCCCCGAACCAGGCTTCAATGACGATGAGTCCGGCGCTCTTATCGTCTTCGGCATTGCAAGGCGGGTTCTCCTCCAAATCCCGTGTACCTGTTGAGTAAAGTCCGGTTTCTTGTAGATGTTTGCGCTCCTTGGCTTCTACGCCCAATAATGGCCGCTTCCCACGTGTCAAACGAATATGAAAAGTCTGAGTGTTTTTACATTCACACCCCTAGCCGCGTAAATGAGCTGCCCTATTTATGGGGACGAGGATTTAGTTCCAATCCACACCTTCTCCCCTTCGCGAGTGTTCATCAGAGCGCATCCGACAAAGGTCCATTCCACCATGGCCAGCCGTCGCAACTCCTCCCCTCGCCCTTCCAGCCATAAGCCTGGATATTGGGAGAGATGTTCCATCCCGCATAGCGAGCTAGTGACGCTCAAGACCAAGGGATTTCTCCCCCCCGGCCTATATGGTCCCGGTTCGAGCCGGTCTTGCTGTTTACGACGGCGGAGAGCAAGCAGAGAATGCCCCTAATCCCTCCAAAGGAGAGCGGGTGTGCCTCGTCCCTTACTTAATAAGGGGGCTCGGATTTCCAATCCATCCATTTCTCCGGGGGCTGCTGAAGTTCTACGGCCTCCAGCTACATCATCTCACGCCTGCTTCAGTATTGCATATCGCGGGCTTTGTAGCCCTCTGCGAGCTGTTCTTGGGTGTTGAAGCTCATTTCGGACTGTGGAAGGAGCTATTTTGCCTCGTGCCCCGTTCCAAGAAGGGGTCAATGTATCAAGTGGGCGGAGCCGAAGTGTGGCGCATCGCCGGGACCGGATATCTGTCCGGAACCCCAAATAAGGCGTCCGAAGACTGGCCCTCGGAATGGTTTTATATAGAAGACGTCCTGCTGCTGGATCCTGTCCGGATCGGCCTCCCTGAATTCAACAGTGCTCCCTTAAAGAAGCGCCTTAGCTGGCGCCCACGGAGCCCTCAGAGGGGAGGTGACAGGGACATCCTTTACCTGATGGGCCGAATAAGATTGTTAGCCCATTCCGGACTAACCATGATCGGGGTTATGGCCGAATGCATTATGCGGGGGGTGCAGCCGCTTCAGTATAGAAGCCACCCCATGTGGGACTTCAACGGGGAGGACGACGCCACCCGCTACGGCCGTAGGGGGCCGGATTCAGCTGCCGCTCTACTAAAGATCTTGTCCACTTTGTATAAGGGAGAAGAGGAGGAATTTCTCCGCGTCAACCCTCAGGGTGGATTCTCCATGCACAATCCCCCAAGCTGGGTAAGTGGCTGTATTTACTTGTCCATCCGTTTTGTATTCCCATTGTTAAATATTTGGTATGACGACTTCAGCGCAGGAACTGTGCCGGGCTGTTAAGGAAATAAGCAGCCCTCCTCCACAACCCAAGGACCCAGGACGGTCCCTCGACCCGGCCTCTCAAGAGGATCCGGACATATATGTGGAGCTGATTGATGGAGTGTTCCATCAAATGAGCAAGGACAACGCCTTGGTGGCCATTACGGCCGATTACCCAGGGCTAATCTTGACGCCCCAGGTACCTGAGATCGAAGTCCTAGTACCCCAAATAGGTGTCTGCCCACTCGTGTTCATTTCCTGATTGCAACCAAACTTTGTAGGGGAGGTTTTTAAGGCGGAAGGCCGAACCTGCGGCGACAAGCCATCGGGGGGCCGTAGGGGCCCGCTGGCAGAAAAGAAGTGCAGTCCGGACCGAGGCGTTAGCGCAAAGGTATGGCGCGCCCCCTTATCCCAGGTGTTATACCTTCGAGGCATGTTGACACTTGCGCTCTTTTCAGGACAAAGAGACCTCGCCAGACTATATCCGGAGAGCCTGCCAATCGCGCCTCCACCAGCCATGCTCCAAAGCCTGGTCCGGAGGCGGAGGCGAACGCAAGGCGCGCGCCAGACGCTCCTCCGACGGAGGATGTGGACGGTTTGTCTGCCACCAACTCTGAGGTGGAGAGTGCCATGAACTACAGGCATCGCCGGACAATTCTTCGCGACGCTTGTTTCTCCCAAGGGGCGTTAGATGCCTTCAACTCGGGAGATGCGTACCTCCGTGCCGCTCAAAATGGTCTAGCCAGAGCCACGGAGCAGTATGTAAAAGACATACGGGTAAGAAAATTTTGGTAATTATATGTATATACCAGTAGCCCGAGACTTGGAATAGTTAGAATAACTGTTTTAAGGATCATTTGTTATAAAGGTTCTTACAGAAAAGAATTCCCTACTGTCCAAGGAGCTGGCAGAGTGCAAATCCCAACTTGAGGCCGCACTAGTCGTGGCAGGGGAGCCCAAGGAGACCCCCTCTGGTAATATACACTTCAAAAGATAAGTATTTTGTGAAGCACGGCGTTGGTGCGAATCTGACAAATTAAATTGCAGATGGCGTCGGATTGAATCCGGAAAGGCAACACCTCCTACGCCAGCTAAAGGCTGGTGAGAAGGTGCTGACAAGGGTGAGGCAGGAGAAGAACGATCTCCAAGATGCCAACACCAAGCTGGGCGTCGAGCTGAAAGATGTTCGTGCTCAGCTGTTAGACTCCGTGAAGGAGAATCAGCGGCTTCAGCGCGACATATTTAGTAAGTGCTTGAACGAACCTTTGAAAGAAAGTTTGTCGGGGAAGTCGACTAACAGAGCAATGTCTGTAGGTGTGCTAACAGGTCGTCCTGTAGAGGAGATCCCCGGTTCTACGGGTGACCTTCTTCCCGAGCTCTCGCAACTGCTCGATCGAGTTTGGCAGGCGATGCAAGGCGTCGCCCAGGCCCTGTGGCCATCCGCCTCCATGCCCGAAGGTCTTGGAGAACTTGCGGAGAAGCTAATGGGAGGACGGCGGCGCTTCCGTTTGTGGAAGATATCAGCCTGCCGTCAGGGCGCTAGGGAGGCCTGGGCTATGGTGAAGACGTGGTACACAAAGGCTGACCCCAACCACATGGCCGAGGTCGGTCCTGTAGGGCCCGATGGGAAGGAGATCCCTGTAAGCTTAGTATATGGCCAAGTAGAGTTGGCCGCAAAGTATTCCCAGCAGGACTATAAATTAGACAGCCTGTTAGATGGTATTGAAGAGGAATACAGTCAGTCAAAATGACTATGTACTTTAATTGACATTTATAATGCCTTCTAGCCGGATTGTAGATCATTTGTCATGGCCGACCTTTTAGCTTCAGCCTCGGGACCTGACAGTGCGGAGTGTGTCCGAATTCCCATGCGGTTATATAGGAACCGGGGAATGCATGGAGACCAGGCGTAGGGGTCATTAGGGCTTGAACAGACAAGTGCCTGACTAGTTATGTTATATTACATGGTTAGTAAGAAACATCTTCCAGGGAGAATAGTTCCGTTAGGGGTTCCTTTCCCTGGGAGGCATGCCCTAAGGTGCATGTCCATGCTGCGAAAAGATACACAGGAAAAAAATCTGGGGGCGTATAGATAAAAAAGATCATCTTTAGTTCACCGACCGAATATTCCCTTAAGAACGCTAGCTTTCGGCCTCACCCAGTCTGAGGTACACGTCCGGCTAACCCGGTAGTAACAATCACAGAGGTGCTCCCTTTACCACCTAGCCGAACAATCGGGAACGTAGGGGTAAGCACAGGAGCCAGGCAACCCAGCTTGGCCAAAACTTAAGTCATATCGATGCATATAATGGTGAATAAAAGGTACATGCGGAAGTGTGACACATGTGTTGGGCATGAAGCCCGTATGAATAAGCTTCTGTTTAAAGAAGCCCCCAGGTTTAATGAGCGCAGATAGCGCATCACTTTATGATCCTTTAGAGGCTATGAGAGAGAGAGAGAGAAGAAGAGAAATGTAAGACAGAAAATATATAAAAAATGGACAGAGGAAGGAGACGAACACAGAGTCCGGCGCTAGGCATAGAATCTTCGGAGACGGGCTGCGTTCCATGGGTTTGGCTCGAGTCGGTTATCCGATGCATCCCGCAGGTGGTACGCTCCACCAGTCAGGACTTGGTCAATTATGAAGGGATCTTCCCACTTGGGCTTGAGTTTGTCCTTTTTCTTGTCCGGTAGTCATAGAACTAATTCGCCAACATTGTAATTTTTGGCCCGTACTTCTCTGCTTTGGTATCTTCGAGCCTGCTGTTGATAGAATGCGGAATGGGCTTTTGCCACGTCACACTCCTCCTCCAATGCGTCCAAGCTGTCCTGCCGATCGAGCTCGGCTTCTCTTTCTTCGTACATGCACACTCGAGGTGACTCATGAATTATATCGCAAGGCAAAACTGCGTCTGCGCCGTACACCATAAAGAATGGTGTGTATCTGGTGGTGCGATTCGGTGTGGTCCGCAGTCCCCAGAGTACGGAGTCGAGCTCCGCTACCCAGTGCATGTTAGATTCCTTGAGGGACCACACTAATCTGGGTTTGATGCCGCTCATGATAAGACCATTTGCATGTTCGACCTGGCTGTTAGTTTGTGGGTGATAGACAGAAGCATAATCGAGCTTGATGCCCATGTTTTTGCACCAGAGTTTTACCTCGTCGGCCGTGAAGTTCGTGCCGTTGTCAGTGATGATGCTATGGGGGACGCTGTAACGGTGTACAACCCCAGATATAAAGTCTATCATCGGTCCGGATTCGGCCCTCTTAACAGGCTTGGCTTCTATCCATTTGGTGAACTTATCCATCATGACCAGTAAGTATTTTTGCTTGTGGGTTCCGCCTTTAAGGGGTCCAACCATGTCAAGCCCCCAGACCGCGAAGGGCCAAGTAATGGGGATAGTTTGGAGGGCGGTGAGTGGCATATGGCTTTGGTTTGCAAAGAGCTGGCAACCGGTGCATCGTTGGACTAAGTCCTGAGCGTCTGCCCGGGCCGTCGGGCAATAAAAGCCTGTACGGAAGGCCTTGCTTACAAGGGACCGGGCTGTAGTGTGATGACCGCCGAGTCCGGCATGAATTTCAGCCAGGAGGTTCCGCCCCTCCTCTTTGGAGATGCACCTTTGAAGGACTCCGGTAGTGCTTTTCTTATAAAGCTCTCCCTCATGGACTCTGTAGGCTTTGGATCGCCGCACTATGCAGCGTGCCTCATTTTGGTCCTCGGGGAGTTCCTGCCTAGTAAGGTAGGCGAGGAATGGTTCTATCCACGAGGCGATGACGGCCATTATTATGTGGGCTGAAGGTGTTATTTCATTGGCAGAGCCTCCGATTGTGTCAGAGTGTTCGGTGTCGGGCAGTGCGGTTGGGTCCGGGCTGTTATTGTTCGGCTACCCCTCCCATACTACGGATGGCTTGAACATCCTTTCCAAGAAGATGTTGGGGGGGACTACATTGCGTTTTGCGCCGATGCGTGCCAGGACATTTGCCGCCTGATTATTTTCCCGGGCTATATGGTGAAATTCAAGCCCCTCGAACCGAGCTGACATTTTTAGGACGGTGTTGCGGTAAGCTGCCATTTTTGGATCCTTGGCATCGAAGTCTACATTGATTTGGGATATTGCGAGGTTCGAGTCCCCGCGCACCTCTAGGCATTGGATGCCCATGGATACTGCCATCCGGAGACCATGTAAAAGGGCCTCATATTCGGCTGCGTTGTTGGAGTCCGTGTACATAATCTGTAGTACGTATTGAACCGTGTCTCCTGTGGGGACGTCAAAATGACGCCAGCCCCCAGTCCGGCCAACATCTTGGAGCCGTCGAAAGGCATGATCCAATTTGAATATGTGCCGTATTCTTTAGGGAGTTCGGCCTCCGTCCATTCTGCGACGAAGTCGGCCAAGACTTGTGACTTGATGGCTCGTCGTGTCTTATAAGTTATGTCGAATGGGAGGAGCTCAATGGCCCATTTTGCAATCCAGCCAATTGCGTCACGGTTGTTTATAATATCGTTAATTGGTACTTCCGAGGCTACCGTTGTTGAACACTCTTGAAAGTAGTGTCGTAGCTTCCGGGATGCCATGAATACCGCGTACACAATCTTTTGATAATGCGGGTACCATGATTTGCAGGGAGTGAGGGAAGTGGACACATAATAGACCAGCTTTTGAAGGGGGAATTTGTGTTCGTCTGCTTCTCGTTCGACGACGAGCACTGCGCTTACAACCTGATGTGTTGCTGCAATGTATAATAGCATTGGTTCGCCAATGTTTGGCGCGGCCAGGACTGGGTTTGTTGCCAGTATGGCTTTTATTTCGTCGAGTCCGGCCATGGCTGCATCCGTCCATTTGAAGTGTTCGGTGTGCCAAAGGAGGCGGTAAAGGGGTAGGGCCTTTTCTCCCAAGCGGGAGATAAAGCGGCTCAGAGCCGCCACGCAAGAAATTATATTAAAACTGCTTTATGTGATCTTGGAGCTGGTGTTAGTGTTATGCCTCTCTCTTTATATCGTAGACTTGACTTGAATAAGCTGACACCTACCGAAATATCTTTGCAAATGGCTGATAAATCAACTGCTATACCTGCCGGTATCTGTGAGGATGTGCCTGTTGTGGTTGCAACCGTTACTATTTTAATGGACTTTGTTATTCTTTATATTCCCGAGGATGATAGTATGTGTATTATTCTTGGAAGACCTTTTCTTAATACTGCAGGGGCTGTTATTGATTGCAACAAAGGCAATGTCACTTTTCATGTTAATGGTAATGAGCATACGGTACACTTTCCGAGGAAACAACCTCAAGTTCATAGTATCAACTCCATTGGAAAAATTCCATCGATTATAATTGGAGGTTTTGAATTTCCTTTTCCTACTGTCAAAAAGAAATATGATATACTTATTATAGGGGATGTGCATATACCCGTTGAGGTAACTTAGTGCTATTCGAAATTTCTCTGGTTTCATGATTATCGGAATGAGTTTGTTAACAAGACTTGATCAACCTTGTTAGTGGATTCTTTTTGATGAGCATGAGATGGATGAAACTAGAAGCACAACCTTCTGTACCCCACTTTTACTTTCTGTTATTTATATTAAATAAAGTAAAATAGTATTTTTCTGTCTGTTTCCTGACTTATCCGTGCAATATAAAAATATACTGAAAATAAAAGTCCTCAGAATGAAATGCCAATTTAATATGATTTTTTCGGGAATATTTGAGGATTTACTGTGCAAAAATTACCGCGGGAGGAGCTGCCACCTGGCCACGAGGGTGGTGGGCGCCCCCCCTCCAGGGCACGCCCCCTGCCTCGTGGGCCCACTGTGGCCCTCCTCCACATATCCCAGCACCCATCTTCTTCCTCTGTCTCACACAAACCCGAAAAACCAACTCAAGCACGAGTTCCGGCCACTTTTGCTGTGATTTTCGATCCCCTTGCTCAAAGCACCTCTCGCAAAACTGCTTGGGGAGATTGTTCCTTGGTATGTGACTCCTCCATTGGTCCAATTAGTTTTTTTCTAGTGCTTTATTCTTTGCAAATTTGTGCTGCATAGGTGACCATGTTCTTGAGCTTGCATGTCAAATTTATATGGTTCCAAGTAGTTCTAATGCTTGATATAGGCTCTAGGCACTTGCAGGAGTAGTTGCTATCAATATTATTGAAGTTGGTTTACTTTTGTTTGAAGTTACTAAAAATTTCAGAGTTTTTCAGAGAAAAACAATATGCTTAGGAAGTTGTTCCAAGGTGGTTCCTCTAAGAAGCAAGGACCCAGGATTGCTATACGCGATGCTGACGAGGATCCACCGAGAGACGCTCCAGTACGGCCTTGCGAATGGCCGTCGGAAAATTTTATGGACCGTTCGGAAATTAAAGAAGAATTCAAAGCATATTTGCGCAATGCCGGTCTTGAGGATTTTCAGGCTAACAAATGCCCCCAGTATCATGATCTCACAAGTTCCTTTGTGAGGAGGTTTGAGTATTCATCTTCGCGTAATTCTCCTTCAGTTATGTTTGATCTTTATGGCAAATCTTATACCATGGACCTAGAGGATTTCACTCTTGCTTGCAAACTTCCATCATGGGGTAGTATTAGGGATCCCCCTAAATCTTAATTTAGAAACTTTCTTGCTAGTATAACTGTAGGGGAATCCAGAGATATAACGCAGGCTACCATAGGGAGCATTCACTTTCCTGCTACATTATTTTGCTCTCTTCATCGGTAGATGCATAAATGCTAAGGATGAAGCATGTCACATGTGTGTCCCTGATCTTAGCATTCTTAGGAGTGCTGTGTTAGGAGACCAATCTTATCATATGGGAGCCATTGTAGCTCGTAGGTTGCATCATAATAGACATAATGGAGATTTCTTTGGAGGAATTTATGCAACCCGCTTAGGTCATTTTCTTGAGATAGACATTCGTGAGGGTGATACGGAGTTGCCTCCTGCATATTTAGATTATGACTATGGCTTCGCACCAGTTTGTCGAGAGGCCTGAATCACCTCTCTTATATCGTTTAATTTTTGATAAACGACGTGTTTTCCGTATTACTCTCCCTGCTCCTGCCTTCTTTGATTCACAGACAAAAAGAAGATATGTTATTACCAGAGAGGAGGCAGAAGAGTACGAGAGGAGAGCAGAGGCAGCTCGACTCCACGCTGCAGCTCAGCAGGCGATAACCGCTGCACATCAGTATGATCCCAACTATTCTTCGTCGTAGTACGACCCCAACAACTATTATTATGGATATCAGCCAGGCCAGCCGTGGCCATAGACCAACTTAGGCCAAAATCCTAAGCTTGGGGGAGTACATATTTCTCGCCGACATTACATTTATGTTCATGCACACTCATTGCTAGATGTCGGTGCTCATACTCTTTCACTGTAATATCCATGCTAACTTATTTTCTTTTTCCTGCTTTCTTATTGTGTGTTTGTGTAGCGACCAGACCTCAGACGGTTGTCGGGGGACTAATCCACGAGCACCGATGGGACCAGCGGACCGAGTCCCTTTCGGTTCGGCGGGGGCGAGGGTCGCACGAAGAGCGGATCGAGGCGAAGCACGAGCAGTTTACCCAGGTTCGGGCCGCACGGATGCGTAAAACCCTACTCCTGCTTTGTGGTTTGTATTGAGTTCTTGCTCGGGAGTGCGGAGTGCTACAGTACACCCCAGCAGCTAACGAGACCGAGCATGAGTGTTCTCTTTTTTTCCTTCTCCACGTTGCGCATGGGCCTCCTTTTATATGCTCAAGGGGTCACCGACAGGTGGCAACGTAGACAAGGGTAAAAATGGAAAGGTGTTGCGGTTGGTACAGCTACCTGCTACAGTGTATCATACATAACCCTGACGGCAGGGGACAAGGGCATTAAATGCCCGTCTGCGTCACCTAAATAGTGCAAAAGGGACCGTCAGGGACGCCACCGCTCGCCACGATGGCAATCTTGTCAGCGCCGCTTGCCACCGCGCACCGCTGGATGCACAGCCTCCTGCCACGTACGCCTGGAAGGGTCCCAAAGCGACACGTTGGTGGATGTGCTGGAGCGCGGGCACAGAGTGGTGGCTTTCCGCGACAAGTGCCTTGCCGCGGTCGTTGTCTTGTCGCGTCCGGGAGCTTGTCGCTCACCGGGCCTTGCCGGGACGCGTGGCGCGTCGCGGCAAGTTCCTTGAGATGCCTTGGTTGGCCTTCCCGGCAAGCTCCTCTTGCCGGGGTCTTGTCTCCTTGGCTTGGATACTTTGTCCTTGAATGGCTCCAAAGGAACCACGGAGGACCTTGGCGGTCACCTGGCAAGCCTTGCCGCGGGATGCTGCGACTGCCCGTGCACAAGTTCGGGATACTAGGGTACCCCTACTCTAGTACACCGACAACGGTCCAATCTCTGTGCTCAGGTGTCATCCCTGGATCAGTAATGCTGACACCACACAGTACTTGAAGGATTTATAAAAGAGTAGCAATCACACACTTATTACGTCGAACGTCTCAAAAGAGAACTTATTACAATAATATGGCTTAAGGCCATCTAATACGATAACAGCGGAAGGCTTGGAAGATAAAGTGAGTCCATCAACTCCAACGACATAGCTGAGCTGCACGGCAACGACCTAACGAACCTTACTCCTCGTCTGAAAAGTCTGCAACATAATACGTTGCAGCCCGAAAACGGGTCAGCACATGGAATATGCTGGCAATATAACACAGCAGAGCAAGAATAGAATAATTCTATCACTACAAGCATATATGGCTGGTGGAAAGCTCTATGGTTATAGTTTTTGCGAAAAGCCAATTTTTCCCTACAACAAAGGAATAGATTTTAATTTAACTATCATGGTGGTTGAAACATCATTGAGAAGGTACCCCCAACTCAATCCCAATTAAAGTGATTAACAACCCAACAGTATTAATTAAACATGGTGAGATACATGCGATAACTCAAGCACTAGATACTCAAGAATTGTCCATAACCGGGGACACGGCTAACCATGATTAGATTGTACACTCTGCAGAGGTTTGCGCACTTTTCCCCACAAGACTCGATCGCCTCCGTTGGATTTCTCGTACTACATGGTGTTTGAGAAACGGATGACCGAGACACAGTCTTTCAGAAACATTAACTCTCTACTCCGGGTAGACCATACCAAACCTACAAAACCCACTACCTGCTGATCTACCTCTTCAAGAGCTTCACGTAACCTACTCAACTATGCTAGAGCCCATAATAGCTTGTGGCTGCACACGGAAGTTTCGAGCATGAATCATCTCAGTTCCCTTTGAGCCTGGGTGGCGGTCCATAGGAAGATCACACGGGTACCCCGGGATTTCCAAAAATAAAAACAGACAACACTGGGTTTCCCAGGTGCCTCAATCCACCCAGTTGTTTGATTAAGTTGCCACCTTAAGTTGAACCATTAATTAAGAATCTCACAACTGTCATGGATTTCACTCAAACCCGAACCACGTCTACGAGCATAGCATGGCAATATAAGCAATACGTAGCGGTAACTCCCAAGGGTTTGAATATAACAGGGAAATAGGTTCTACCTCAGCAACTACTTCCCAACCCACAAGTTAATGACATCCTAATCATGCAATGTTTGAGGATTGGAACTAATGCACAAAAACTGGGTTTGGAAAGAGTATGATCAATGTGTTACTTGCCTTGCTGACGATCCGCGAATCCTAGAGACTCGTAGTAACACGCTTCGCACTCCGGGAATTCTATCGCAAGCAAACAATAACATACATAAGTAACAAGCAAGGATGCACAAGCAAAACTCAAACAAGAGAGGTTGACCAGAAAGTTCAACTTAAGAACTCTGGTTGGCAAAAAGAATCAAATCGAACAAAGCAACAAAACTCAACCAGCAAATGAAAGAAACTTCGTTTACTAATCTGAACTTAGGTTAAATTTTACAATAGCAAAAACTTGTTTGAGTTGATTAACCGGAAAGAGGGTTTCGAGATGAAACTCCAGGCGCTTGAATCGCCTGATTCCGATAAACGGGTGAAAAGATAAACAGAAACTAAGATTGGATCCGAAATCGCGATCAGAAAAATCGCGGAATAAATCCAAGAAAAAAAACGAAGAACAGGTTAACGAACGAACGTTCGTTATCTGGATCTAAACGAAGAACACGTTCGTTAAAACGAATGAACGAGCGAATGCTCGCTAAACAAATAAACCGGAGAAAAACCGATCTATTAAAAAAAATGAAAACTAGGGTTTTCTAAAAAAACGAACGGTTTTCTTTAGAAAACTGGGGCGGCTACCTCGGCTCGGCTCCGGCGGGGCTCCGGCAGGACTCCGGCGCTGCGGCGGGGCGGCGTGGGGTGCGGGGGTGCGGCGGAAGGCGGCGGCTGCAAGCGGCGGGGCGGGCGGCTGCGGGCGGCGGTGGCTGGGGCTCTAGGGGGGCTCCGGTGGGGTTATAAAGAGGGGGGTTCAGCCAACTTGGGGAAGGGGGAGGCCTCGGGAGGCGTGTCCGCCCCGGACACGGTGACGGCGGCGGCTCCGATCGGGACTCCAGTCCCGATCCGGCTGGGGAGGCGGTGGCGCGGGGGGGCCGGCCTAGTTGGGCTGGGCTTCGGCCTAGTCGGGCGCACAGTATTTTTTTATAATTCCACCAACAGAAATAAAATCCTAGAAAAATAAATAAAAATCTAAAAATGCCAAAACAAATTTTCACCGCCTAAATAAAATATTTAGGACGAGGTGAACATTTTCTTGGCTCTAAAATGCAATTTTGAAAATGTGCAATTTTTCTAATGCAAATAAAATCCGAATAAACCAAATAAAATCCAATAAATGATTTTAATATTTTTCCTCCAATATTTCAATTATTTTGGAGAAGTCATATTATCTCCACTCATTTGATTTAATATGAAATATTTTTCAGAGAGAAAAATTATTAAAATCAAAATCCTCGTTTCATTATTTGATAAAAATCAAATATGAAAACCGGAAAAATCCCCAACTCTCTCCGTGGGTCCTTGAGTTGCTTAGGATTTCGAGGATTGCGGAACAGAAATGCAATAAATCATGAGAAAATTTGGGATGTTACAGTTAGTTAAACCTTAAGAAAAACCAAAAAAATTAGTAGTAGTTTATTTTTCTGCTGTAGTAGTAATAATTAAAAAGAAAACCCAAAAATGTTTCCCGTTCTGCTTCTGCCTGTTGGGAGCTTTCTCGTGTAAATAGTTTTATTTACTTCCTTTTCTTTGGGGGTCAGTAGGAGAAGACCATAATTAAATTGTTGAAGTGGCTCTTATATGCATCATTGTTGAATTAACTCAGAGCCCATATTGCCTTGTCTTCTCTTGTTTATTGAATTCTCGCAGATTCCAGCTTAGTCCAATGCACGTGCACTCTTATTATTATTCACATCGTTCAGTCGTGCAAGTGAAAGGCAATTATGATGATATATGATGGGCTGACTGAGATGAGAAAAGCTGATATGAACTCGACCTCTTTTGTTTTTGTAAATATGATGAGCCCCTCGTTCTTGATTCAGCTTATTATGAATAAACATGTTTGCAATGACAATTAGAGATCATAGTTGCTTGTGCCATGCTTGATTAGCTCTGAGTTATAATGGTTTACCTTGTGTGCCAACATGCTATTGCGATGGTTATGATGTGGTATGATGGGGTGGTATCCTCCTTTGAATGATTTAAGTGACTTGACTTGGCACATGTTCATGCATGTAGTTGAAACAAAATCAACATAGCCTTCACGATATTTATTTTCATGGTGGATTATATCCTACTCATGCTTGCATCCAATGTTTATTAATTTTAATGCATGTACATGGCTGTTGTCGCTCTCTAGTTGGTCGCTTCCCAGTCTTTTGCTAGCCTTCACTTGTACTAAGCGGGAATACTGCTTGTGCATCCAATCCCTTAAACCCCAAAGTTATTCCATATGAGTCCGCTATACCTTCCTATATGCGGTATCTACATGCCGTTCCAAGTAAATTTGTATGTGCCAAACTCTAAACCTTCAAATAAACATTCTGTTTTGTATGCTCGAATAGCTCATGTATCATCAAGGCTGTCCTTATCTTCCGTGTTAGGCGGGTTATTCTCAAGAGGAGTGGACTCCGCTCCTCACTCATGAGAAAATGGCTGGTCACCGGGATGCCCATTCCCATGCTTTATGCAAACTAAATCAAAATTAATTGCAAACAAAACTCCCCCTGGGACCTGATGTATCTTGGAGACACTCGTTGTTTCGAGCAAGTCATGGATTGATGCTTGTTGGTGGAGGGGGAGTATAACCTTTACCATTCAGTTTGGGAACCGCCTATAATGTGTTTAGCATGGAAGATATCGCCATCTCTTAGTTGTTACATTGACAATGAAAGTATACCGCTCAAAATACAATTTATCTCTATTTCAAAACCGAGCTCTAGCACATCTACAAATCCCTGCTTCCCTCTGCGAAGGGCCTATCCGTTTACTTTTATTTTCAGTCATCACCCTCTTATTAAAAAGCACTAGCCGGAGAGCACAACTGTCATTTGCATTCATCACTATTAATCTATGTTGGGTGTGACTATGATTGGATCTCTTTTACCATGAATTACAATGTCTAGTCAGTCCTTGATCTTTAAAGGTTCTCTGCATTTATGTTTTGCGGTCTCAGAAAGGGCTAGCGAGATACCATCTTGTTATATCATATTATGATTGTTTTGAGGAAGTGTTGTCATCCGAGAATTATTATTATGACTTGCTAGTTGATTATGCTATTGTTATGAGTAAGTATGAGACCTGAGAATTATTGCAAATGTGGTTAGTTATGATCTATGCTGAAAACTTGAATGCTGGCTTGACATAGTTACAACAACAAGAGCAAACAGAGTTTGTAAAAGTTTTTCTTTCTTTCTTTCAGTTTGTCAACTGAATTGCTTGAGGACAAGCAAGGGTTTAAGCTTGGGGGAGTTGATACGTCTTCGTCGTATCTACTTTTCCAAACACTTTTGCCCTTGTTTTGGACTCTAACTTGTATGATTTGAATGGAACTAACCCGGAATGACGCTGTTTTCAGCAGAATTGCCATGGTGTTGTTTTATGTGCAGAAAACAAATATTCTCGGAATGACCTGAAACTCCATGGAACATCTTAGAAACAATAATAAAAAATCCTCGCCAAAGATGAAGACTAGGGGACCCACACCCTATCCACGAGGGTGGGGGGCGCCCCCCCTAGGGCGCACCCCCTACCTCATGGGCCCCCTGGATGCCCTCCGATGCCAACTCCAACTCTATATATTTGCTTTTAGAGAGAGAAAATCAGAGAGAAGAAATCATCGCGTTTTACGATACGGAGCCGCCGCCAAGCCCTAAAACCTCTCGGGAGGGCTGATCTGGAGTCCGTTCGGGGCTCCGGAGAGGGGGATTCGTCGTCGCCGTTGTCATCATCAACCATCCTCCATCACCAATTTCATGATGCTCACCGCCGTGCATGAGTAATTCCATCGTAGGCTTGCTGGACGGTGATGGGTTGGATGAGATTTATCATGTAATCGAGTTAGTTTTGCTAGGGTTTGATCCCTAGTATCCATTATGTTCTGAGATTGATGTTGCTATGACTTTGCTATGCTTAATGCTTGTCACTAGGGCCCGAGTGCCATGATTCCAGATCTGAACCTATTATGTTTTCATGAATATATGTGAGTTCTTGATCCTATCTTGCAAGTCTATAGTCACCTACTATGTGTTATGATCCGGCAACCCCGAAGTGACAATAATCGGGACCACTCCCGGTGATGACCATAGTTTGAGGAGTTCATGTATTCACTATGTGCTAATGCTTTGTTCCGGTTCTCTATTAAAAGGAGGCCATAATATCCCTTAGTTTCCAATAGGACCCCGCTGCCACGGGAGGGTAGGACAAAAGATGTCATGCAAGTTCTTTTCCATAAGCACGTATGACTATATACGGAATACATGCCTACATTACATTGATGAATTGGAGCTAGTTCTGTGTCACCCTATGTTATGACTATTACATGATGAACCGCATCCGGCATAATTATCCATCACTGATCCGGTGCCTACGAGTTTTCCATATACTGGTTCTCGCTTATTTACTTTCCCGCTGTTACTGTTACAATCACTACAAAATACCAAAAACATTACTTTTGCTGTCTTTACTTTTGTTGCCGCAACCACCACTATCATATTACTTTGCTACTAAACACTTTGCTGCAGATACTAAGTTTTTAGGTGTGGTTGAACTGACAACTCAGCTGCTAATACTTGAGAATATTCTTTGGCTCCCCTTGTGTCGAATCAATAAATTTGGGTTGAATACTCTACCCTCGAAAGCTGTTGCGATCCCCTATACTTGTGGGTTATCACATATTCACATGTATCATGTGTAAGCTAAGCAGATGCAGTTTACACTAATTAGGGCAATACGTGCTAAACATGCAACCAGATATCACACTGCCAAGTTAGAGCAAGCACCTTGGATGGTGGAGTAGGGGAGCGGAGACTTGGACCTTGTAATGCACTATCAGTACAAGGAGAATCGGTATAGATGCTCCGTTTACGTTGCTGCAGAGGACCACCATCATCGCCTTCCTTACTCTTTTCCTTCCTCTTTCTTGATTTTGCCTTGTCAAGTCAAACCCACAAGAAAAAGGAATAAAATTTGCTCTTTAGAACTCATTGATGCATGATACTGACGAACACTACTTTCATGTAAGACGAACACTACATATCACACTGCCAAGTAAGAGCAAGCACCTACGATGGTGGTGTGGGGGAATTGCGGTGATCAACTAGAGAGCTACGTTGACTATCTTCATTTAGCCTTGCTGTTTCTTGAGAATCATGTGGGGAGAATGACACTGCACTCTTTAAACGAGTATGGCGTTTCACAGAAACCCACCCGAGTGACTGTCTCATCATAAGTGATTGACAAGGGATACAAAAGAGCATTAGTTTGATGTACAAACATGGTTAATAGACATATGTAGTATGTATCAAAAACATGAAGGCATGTCATTATCAAAGGTATAATGTGTAAAGTAAGCAGATGCAATTTAACCAAATTGGAAGCAATACAAGCTAGACACCATATGCAACATGCAACCACATTTGACAGCGCGAAGTTAAAGCAAGCACCTGTGATGGTTGTGTGTGGCAATTGGGATCATCAACTGCAGAGCTACGTTTACTGTCTCCAACTGCTGACACTGATCCCGTTAGAGCGCTGGAATGCTTAGTGCTTATCTTCGAATTACACTGGAGCGACTTCTGTCTTTTCTTTTCTGCATTCATCAACACTGCGTCAGAGTCTGAAATACCCATGCATAAAAAAATAGTGTGAGTATGGGTGAAGTGTGTGCACAATTAGTACAATGTAAAGGTAGCAGATAGTAGGTCGGTGAGAAATAAATGACGGGATACATATGATAGCTCTACAACATGCATGGCACACTAAATTACTACATGATTCTATGAAAATAACAGTCGACTGAAAGCAAATAGGCCAGTCCATTTTTTCTGCACCGTCTGATGTACAAAGAATGGGCAGATCGCCTTCATCTACCTCCAGCGAGTCAGTGTTAATGATCTTCCTCGAAACGCCAGCGACCACCGGCCCAGTATTCCTCCCCTACCTGCGCCCTCCCCTCGACCTCACCGCACCGCCGTGCTTGGCACCGCCCCCCGGCCATCCATTCAAGCCCCGCCGACCTATAGATTGGGCGCAAGCAGCTCCTGCGCCCCACACCCCTATGATAGACACCGATGTGCCGCTTCCCCGGGGAACAGGCGGACTAGGTGCTCCGCGCGCCTAAGCGGGTGCTGCTTCTTTTAATTGCAGTTCGACTGACCCTGAATTGAAATCCAGGCGGGCTACTGACCTCTAGCAAAGGTGAAATAGTAAAAGGGTGGAAACCTTGTGCATTTAGTATCACGAAGAAGATGCAGTAAGAAGCGCTAAACTAGTTTCTTTCGTGGGATGAATACGGTGTGAGCGTAGACGTAAGATTTGCACGAATAAGGGAAGAGGAGTACCTCTTTCTGCTGGCAGTGTTGTGTCCTCCTTCTGTTTTTCCGACGATCTTCTTGTTGTTCACCGAAAACCAGAAGTTGTGGAGGACGGTGCAGCCTTGGACGAACCCATGGCCAAGTTGTTGAGTGTGGTGCGGTGGCCGTCTGTCGGCGGCGGGGAAGCATATCCGAGGCGGTGAACGACGGCGTAGCGGGAACAACTCCGATGCGGTGGATGGTTGCGACAGTGGAGCCCCAGCAGTGAGGCGCAGGATGGCGTGGTCGGAGTGGTTCTGGTACAGCACACGTCGGCGTTGGCATCGTGGAGGCAGCTCTGCCTCGGCTTCAACTGCTAAGTCCTTGAGGGCGTTGCGGTTGCGGTTGCGTTAGACGACGACTTCGGGGTACCGGCTCCGGTGTGATGGAGGAGGGAGGCGGTGGATTGGCCGCTATGGGGTGGAGGACGGAGGAGGCTGGGGTTTCGCGGCTGGTGGAGAGGGCGTTTTCACGCCCACGGAGTATGAATGGGGAAACGGAGGGAGGCAGGGAACTAAGGGGGGACAATGTTTCGGTTTGAGACGCGCTTTTTTGAAATTTGGGGAAAGTTACAAACTTTTCCCCCATCTAAAATTTCGGACATATTGAGGGTTGGGGGTAGGACAGTCATGTCAGGTGTCCCAAATGTGGGCGGGATTGATTTCGGCCGAGCGCATGGGTAGGCGCCCACGATGTATGAATGCTTCTCTGGCGTCTTGGTGAAGTTACAAACCTACCTCGGTTTAGACCTTTGGACATTGTGCCGATAGGCTACATGGGCCAGAGTCAGGACAGTAATTTCCTACCACCAAAACATTAGTCTCGCGCGGTTTCGAGTGACCAGAGGCCTATTTGGCGCTTCGTTCAATATTTGGAAGCAGAAGCATTAATGTTTTCGGTTCTCTTGAATTGAACTTTCAGGATTTGTCAAACTTCACAAATCTTTACTCTTGAAAATCCTAAAGGTACGATTATTTTGGAATGGAGAGGGTACATTTGAATATACATTGTACACGAGTATATATTAAAAAATGTGCAACTTACCTCAGTTCATGCATGGTTGCAGATATAATCTCTTTGGTTGCAAAAAAAAGTTAGATATGCGTATGAATATATATATATAGCATGTTCAAACTCACAACAAAGACTGATGCCCCCTTTTACATCTGATTTACAAATGCCATTATCTTGGGTTCAAATAGATGAATGCACTTCCTATGAATTTGAATCTTCGAAACCCCCTTTCTGTTGAATTCGACATGTACTCTATTTCGTAGCTAGCAATTTGGAATGTATCCATGCAAGTGACAAATGTATAAAGTGCTTCATACTAACAACATGGAGTGCACTAATTAATGTTTATATATGAATTGCAAAAGCATCCATTGCCTGTATTTCAAACCGCTCGCACTCTATGGATCAATAATATGAAATAAACACATGCACATGCTAGAATTCAATTGCAGTTGAAGAAAGAGCCTACTCTTGGTACTGTATATTAGTGATTGGGGTGTGTACAAAGTACACATGAATACCAGGCATTGTGTGTGTATACTATCGACGAACTAGCCCCCAAGCTTGTATAACATACTAAGGGCCTAGGGTTACAAATCATATATAGTCGGCTTATCACCAGTGGGGATAGAGTCCTCCGCGACTCTGGTAGCTTCGTGTTGTACGCCGAGTCCTCCACATGGGTCTTCGTATAACACGTCTCGGTCCAACCTATATGTGGCGCAGGATGGAACCGACCCATGAGTCTTCATGTTGACCCACCACAACTAGAAATGATGTGCCGACCACACCACACACGCAATCGGCCACTAAGAAAATAAGCATATACAATAGTACAACGATATCTAGCTCATGATACGTCTCCATATTTTGTTGATGACACTGACGGACTTTGCATTTGATGCGTGCTCCATATTTTTTTGACGGCACTTACGGTCATTGTATTTGAAGCGAAAGCACGATATGGTCACTGGACTTCAGAATAAGCTCATCACGGTCACCACATCCATTTTGTCGTTCTAACCAACATGTGGTTGGATGGTTAGAGGACAGTGGTTTCTCGAGCCCACCAAGGTTAAAGTACCGGTGCTCGCATTTATCTTGTGTTAATTTCAGTATTTTTCGGCGACGTACGTTCAGTGGGAGGAGACGTTCCACTCGACTACGAGGCACCTATGGTGACTTCGTAAAATCTCAAGATCATATATGCTGGCCCACTCTCTCGAAGGTGCTCATAGGGGTAGGGTTCGTGTGTGTGCGCTTATAGCGGTGAGTGCTTGCGCGTATATATGAGCCCTTGCATCTGTACCGTGTTAAACAAATACATATCATGATTATACGGTCACTGGCTCACACGTACAACTCCGTATTTTGTTGATGACACAATCAATTGACCAGTCAAACGTTTCACGCGGCGCAACTAGTGTTGCACCATCGGGGCGCGTAACCGTGGGGCCCACCTGTCAGCCCGTATATGAAAGAAAGAAATGGTAGTTTGAGTCTGTATTGTGTTAATAAAATAGGAGTACATTTTAGGGTGATGATACGGTCACTGGCTCACCATACAGCTCTGTAATTTGTTGATAACACGATCAATTGACTAGTCAAACGGTCCACATTCAGCAGCGCACATTACCATAGGGCCCACCCGTTAGTGCGTATATGAAGGACAGAAATGGTAATAAATTAGTGGTCGGTGGGTATTCGAAGTCGTGAGACCTCTGGTTGGAATTCACCGGCGGTTGGGGGGGCGTTCATTGGGCGGTGGGGTGGGGATCCCCGGAGAAAAAGCTCGGCGGCGGGGGGGGGGGCTAGAGGGATGGCCGGTGCGGCGGCGGACCGGTGGTGGGGAGTGGTTTCGGGGAGGGCGGGCCGGCCGCGGGCGGCAAGGGCTGGTGGTTCAGCCGGTGGTGGCTGGCGGCTCAGGGGGGGTGGAGTTTGATGATAAACTGGAGGCCCTTGATTTCATATCCAACGGCTAGAAAATCTAATGACCAGAGATGAAAAAGTCAGTCGACTGACGCGTAGCCTCACCCCGCACGTATACATGCACGCATGCAAGACACGCACGCATGTAGGCGTGCAACACTGACACGTACACACGCACGCATGCTGGCGTGCAACACTGACACATACACATGCACTCACGAACACGCGCATGTACGCACCCATGCATGCAACACTAAAATGTACCCTTGCACGCACGCAACACTCACACGCCTGCATGCACACAGCACACGACGCAAGACACACGTTCAACCTATACGTGCATGCTCCCTTTGTTAAGGATATGGATTGTTACGGGTATTAATCAATCTTATCTGTGATAAGAAGAACATTGATGTTTACAGTGGTCTATATGAATCACAACGTATCGAATGGGCTATCAACATAGTAGGCTTATCTACATGAAAAAGATGACGTCACACTCAATGAACAATCATCGGTTTATGAAATGCCCGCTTCTGACCGCCCTGGCCCACCAAAGGTTCCTCTGCTGTGCGCTGCCTACGTTGGGTCACTGACATGCATGCCATGCACCCAAAGAGCCCACATGTCAGTGGAAGAACGACGCGGTGTCCTAGGTCAGAGTCGAGGGCGCCACTCCTGGCATGCTCGGCTGAACACGCCTCCGTGCCGCATTCAAATGCCTCCATGAAACCCGCCCGTGTGGAAGCCGAGAAACCCACTCTGGACAGACGTCCGTTCATGACCGGGCCGGCATTAAACGCAACACCGGTCGAGCTCCTCCCGTCCGCCATCTATTTAATCTCCTATTTAAACGAGGCCAAACGCCGGCCAAGAATCGCACACCTCCGCCGCTCCCCTATCTCCTCCACCATTTTGTCCACTCTTACAATGGCTTACGAAGAGTAGTTATTCCGCATCCAAGCCGGACGGGTAGCCCGCCGGATACGAGCTATGCAGCTCGCTGATCCACCTCCCTCCCCTCGCCCGACGGAGCCAGTTGCCGCCCCAAGCCAGCGCGCGGTTCAACAACTCGCTGCTCCAGGCCAGCTCGACGAGGAGCGGCGCACGGGCGTCGTTGCCGCTGTCCACGCCGCCGCCTCGTACCGCATCTCCCGTTTCTGTGGCCGAGACTCCCATGCCGGCGGCCGCGCCATGCAAGCAGCGACAGAAGCCGGGTGCGCGGAGAGCGACGAGTCAGTGGCCAGCGCCTCCACGTCCGTCGCCATCATCGAGGAGAAGTAGAACACGGGAGGCCGCCGCCGCTTGGGTCCCATGAAGGCCACCGCGGAGGCGATGCCGGCGTACACAACAGGTGTCTTGCCGGATCCTTTTTTGCGAGGACCTTCGTCGACCCCGCATGGGCTCCACGGAAGAGGGGAATGTTAGGATGAACTCGAGCCAGTGCCGGCCATGGCGAAGTAGTGGCCGGTGATGAACTCGAACCGGTGCCGGCCACCATCATCTTCGGCACCAGCCAATGATATCAGTTGGGCAGTGGGGAAGCGAGCCGTCCTTTGCGTTGAAGCATATACCTCCGGGCTCCCGGCAGTCCGGTGATCGTGCTGCCGGACATGAGGAACACAAATCGATCGGCAGGCGACCATTTAGGCCAGGTATTATATACCTGTGCTGTCCAGAACTAGCACTGCGTAGTTCATTTGAATGTAATGAAATCCGTCATGTTTGTATGAAAATCTGGCATTTTATATGATTTCCGTCGTTGTTTATATGAAATATCAGTTTGTCTACCTGTTTGCGTGAATTTCATCCGGTTGGTTGAGTTGCTGTCATAATGTGTGCGGCTACGGTTGGATGGCGTAATTTGCGGGTCACCGATCGGTCTGCGGGTGGCTCGGGCGGTGTTGTGGGACAAAAAACACAGCTCGTGCGAGCTCGTCTCCAACATGCCCACTGGAGGATGCATGACAGCATGAGCACCCGAGCCATTCCTCGTTCATCGGTGGCAAAGGCACCGGTGGACAAAAGGGTCGCCAATATTTTGGCTACCCCGGGCAAGATCCAAACAGCCCCTCCCAATAGATTCAAATCCCTCGTTCACCGTGGAATTTTGCCATGTGTTGTTTTCATGGACTAGCAAGATGCCCGTGTATTACACGGAACATCAAGATGCATTTTTTTTACAAACTCCCGCATGCATGCAAGGGATAATTAATGTCCTCCTTTGCTAGTACCACGAGGAAAACACCATTAATATTGCATCGATTAGTGTTAGTTGCCTTGTATATCTGCAAATTGTAATTTTGATAGTGGCCCCTTGTATATAAAAATGGAGGGAGAAAGATGAGAGATAAGGTGAGGAGGAGTGGGGCGTGGTGGTGACTGGTGGTCGGACTGGGCGGAGGCATGGGATGGACGACACATTATATCTAGGTTTGTATCTCTCTCACACACACCCACGTAGGCGGGGGACGTGCACGAAGAGAAGAGGTGCACGCACGGCGCACGTACTCCCGTCTCTTTCCCAACCACACCCGCGCGGGTACACGATGGAGCTCATTTCTGTACGAAAAAGGCAGCCCACATGGTAATTTGGCACGTGTACTGGTTGTCCACTTGGTGGAGGGAGGATCGTCTACCACGAGTGAACAAACAAATTGCGACTTGACGCGTTATGTTAAATTAAAAAAAGAGGCAAACCATGTGGGGCCTACCTTAGAGGCAAGGCTCTATACACTGGAGTACTTTTGATGTGTCCCATCAACTCGCAGAACGAGGAGAAGTTTGCTTAGTACGCCATCTCTCCCGTCCACGAGCGTGGTGGCTCGCAGGATGAGGTGAAGCTTCCTAGCGTGTGAACGGCATGGTAGTGGCTTTCCATTCTCCCATGATACGGGCTTCCAAGAGCCCTTGGATCTGAGATCAAACGGTTGCATGGCGTGATTCTAGACCTATGGGTGAATATCCTATCCTGGAGGGTTATTCTGCAAATTTTCAGCAACTTAGCATGCGACCGTTTGATCTCAGATCCAAGGGCTGCCAACAGCCCGTATCATGGTCACGCCTACCACGACTGTCGCGTCGCTCGCGCGGTCGCGCCCTTGGATATTTAACACGGTGCGTTAGGCTATCTGATGTTGGCATGTCATACTACAACAAGGTTGGCTATAAGTGTATTTTTTACGCCTCTCTATCTCTTTCTTTGTACTCAAGGAAGAAACAGTGCTAAGCATGTGTATTTATTGCATTTGCCAAGGAGTGACCTCTTCCAATGAAATGGTGTTGCTAAGTTTGCTTCATTTAATTAGCTATAGACTCAAAATTGTCTTTTCACCTAGGTACACGCGCTTAGCACCGTTTCTTCCTTGGGTCACCAAACTAGTCTCTCTCTTCTTGATTAACTTGCCACATCAGACTTTATGCCTATGTGGCAAGCTTAAGCACCTGTAGGAGCAAGTAAAAGTAAGTACAATAGTGCGCTTTACATGACATTTTTGCATATGTGGAGGAAAGACAGGCAAGGAAAAAGTGGAGAAGTGGGCTCTCATGCAAGAGCCACCCTCTACTACATGGTGGAGCATTGGGAGAGGCACCTGTATGGAGGTGGTCAGGAATTTGGGAGACTCACGCCGGTCGTAGCGCTGCAGTTAAAATGATAATGGCAAGTCAAATTACGGGGCCCCACCTGTCCAGTAGTAACTCACTGTCATATCACACAGCCCTACGTTTGCAGCAGCCTACTCCCTCATCTTCTCACGTCTCTGTCGAACCGACTAGGCGGAACTGCCCCGCCGCCTACCGCGCAGGAAAAGCCCCGCCCCCGACTTTTAAATACAACTACATCCGCTTAAGAATCCAATGATATACTTTTTGTGACATAGTAACTCATATTTAGTTAGTCAAATGGATGGCCTAGAATTACGTGTAGGCCCTATAAACCGAGACGCCTAAAAATAAAAAAAACCGAGACGGAGAGGGTAGTTCAGCACGTATCTTTTTAGATCAATATAGTCGGGATTCACCAAGGAGCAAAACCAAGTGGTAGGCTGCTCCTGTTGTGTTGGCGTAGCAACTCAAGCAGGGTCAGTCCGCACACAAAATGGCGACACACTTAACAGGACCCCTTTAGCCGACACGTGGCTCATCCACCGTCTTGTTCCACGTGGGATGCACCAAATTACAGTTCGGAGCAGCGGTTGGAATTGGAGGCACCCCGTTCGTAGCGCCGCAGTAGTAGAAAATGAGCGACGAGGGGTCAAATCACAAAGCCCCACCTTTCCCGCATTAAGCTGGACAGACGAAGCAACCATCATTTCACTCTAGGGCACAAGAGCATAAAGAAAAGAGAAAACAATGATGCGTGTGACAGCTACCTAGGGCACCCTAGGGTAAGGGTCTCCAATACAGATCCTTTTTTGAAAGCACCTCCACTACAAATCGGCTTCTCCCTCGTCCTCTTGAAGAAAACCGATGATGAGTGCGGCGGTAGGGTTTGTAGGAGTACTACGGCGTGCGGGGCCACGTCGTAGTAAACGGGTTCGAGCCGACGCCTTAAATATGTGTGGGCCGCTTGGTTTTACGGGAACGAGGCAGCTGTTGGAAATATGCCCTAGAGGCAATAATAAAATGGTTATTATTATATTTCCTTGTTCATGATAATTTTCTATTGTTCATGCTATAATTGTGTTATCTGGAAATCGTAATACATGTGTGAATACATAGACCACAACATGTCCGTAGTGAGCCTCTAGTGACTAGCTCGTTGATCAACAGATAGTCATGGTTTCCTGACTATGGACATTAGATGTCATTGATAACGGGATCACATCATTAGGAGAATGATGTGATGGACAAGACCCAATCTTAAGCATAGCACAAGATCGTGTAGTTCGTCTGCTAGAGCTTTTCTAATGTCAAGTATCCTTTCCTTAGACCATGAGATTGTGTAACTCCCGGATACTGTAGGAATGGTTTGGGTGTGCCAAACGTCACAACTTAACTGGGTTAGTATAAAGGTGCACTATGGGTATCTCCGAAAATGTCTGCTGGGTTGGCACGAATCGAGACTGGGATTTGTCACACCGCATGACGGAGAGGTATCTCTGGGTCCACTCGGTAAGACATCATCGTAATGAGCTCAATGTGACTAAGGGTTGGTCACGGGATGATGTGTTGCATAATGAGTAAAGTGACTTGCCGGTAACGAGATTGAACAAGGTATTGGGATACCGGCGATCAAGTCTCGGGCAAGTAACGTACCGATTGACAAAAGGAATTGAATACGGGATTGATTGAATCCTCGAAATCATGGTTCATCTGATGAGATCATCATGGAACATGTGGGAGCCAACATGGGTATCCAGATCCCGCTGTTGGTTATTGGCCGGAGACTTGTCTTGGTCATGTCTTCATGGTTCCCGAACCCGTAGGGTCTTCACACTTAAGGTTCGGTGACGCTAGGGTTGTAGAGATATTAGTATGCGGTAACCGAAAGTTGTTCGGAGTCCCGGATGAGATCCCGGACGTCACGAGAAGTTCCGGAATGGTCCGGTGGTAAAGATTTATATATAGGAAGTCCAGTTTTGGCCATCGGGAAAGTTTCGGGGGTCACCGGTATTGTACCGGGACCACCGGAAGGGTCCCGAGGGTCCACCGGGTGGGGCCACCTATCCCGGAGGGCCTCATGGGCTGAAGTGGGAAGGGAACCAGCCCCTGGTGGGCTGGTGCGCCCCCATTGGGCCTCCCTTGTGCCTAGGGTTGGAAACCCTAAGGGGGTGGGGGCGCCCCCACCTGCCTTGGGGGCCAAGCCACCCCTAGGCCGCCGCCCCCTCCCATTAGATGGGATCTGTAGGGGCCGGCGCCCCCCAGGCCCCCTATATATAGTGTAGGGGAGGGAGGGCAGCTGCACCTAAGTCCCTGGTGCCTCCCTCCCTCCCGTGACACCTCTTCCTCCCCGCTTGCGCTTGGCGAAGCCCTGCCGGGATCCCGCTGCTTCCACCACCATGCCGTCGTGCTGCTGGATCTCCATCAACCTCTCCTTCCGTTGCTGGATCAGGAAGGAGGATACGTCTCTCCCAACCGTACGTGTGTTGAACACGGAGGTGCCATCCGTTCGGCGCTCGGTTATCGGTGATTTGGATCACGACGAGTACGACTCCATCAACCCAGTTCTCTTGAACACTTCCGCTCGCGATCTACAAGGGTATGTAGATGCACTCCCCTCTCCCTCGTTGCTAGATGACTCCATAGATTGATCTTGGTGATGCGTAGAAAATTTTAAAATTCTGCTACGTTCCCCAACAGTGGCGTCATGAGCTAGGTCTATGCGTAGTTTCTATGCACGAGTAGAACACAAGTTGTTGTGGGCGTTGATTTTGTCAATTTACTTGCCGTTACTAGTCTTATCTTGATTCGGCGGCATCGTGGGATGAAGCGGCCCGAACCAACCTTACACGTACGCTTACGTGAGACTGGTTCCATCGACTGACATGCACGAGTTGCATAAGGTGGCTAGCAGGTGTCTGTCTCTCCCACTTTAGTCGGATTGGATTCGATGAAAAGGGTCCTTATGAAGGGTAAATAGAAATTGGCATATCACGTTGTGGTTTTGGCGTAGGTAAGAAACGTTCTTGCTAGAAACCTATAGCAGGCACGTAAAACTTGCAACAACAATTAGAGGATGTCTAACTTGTTTTTGCAGCATGTGCCGTGTGATGTGATATGGCCAAAAGGATGTGATGAATGATATATGTGATGTATGAGATTGATCATGGTCTTGTAATAGGAATCACGACTTGCATGTCGATGAGTATGACAACCGGCAGGAGCCATAGGAGTTGTCTTAATTTATTTATGACCTGTGTGTCAACATAAACGTCATGTAATTACTTTACTTTATCACTAACCGTTAGCCATAGTAGTAGAAGTAATAATTGACGAGACAACTTCATGAAGACACGACGATGGATATCATGATGATGGAGATCGTGGTGTCATGCCGGTGACGACGATGATTATGGCGCCCCGAAGATGGAGATCAAAAGGAGCAAAAATAATATTGGCCATATCATGTCACTATTTGATTGCATGTGATGTTTATCATGTTTTACATCTTATTTGCTTAGAACGACAGTAGCATAAATAAGATGATCCCTCGCAATAATTTCAAGAAAGTGTTCCCCCTAACTGTGCACCGTTGCTAAGGTCCGTTGTTCCGAAGCACCACGTGATGATCGGGTGTGATAGGTTCTAACGTTCGCATACAACGGGTGTAAGCCAGATTTACACATGCAATACACTTAGGTTGACTTGACGAGCCTAGCATGTACATACATGGCCTCGGAACACGGAAGACCGAAAGGTCAAACATGAGTCGTATAGAAGATACGATCAACATGAAAATGTTCACGGATGATGACTAGTCCGTCTCACATGATGATCGGACACGGCCTAGTTGACTCGGATCATGTATCACTTACATGACTAGAGGGATGTCTATCTGAGTGGGAGTTCATTAAATAATTTGATTAGATGAACTTAATTATGATGAACATAGTCTGAAAATCTTTGCAATATGTCTTGTAGATCAAATGGCCCACGCTAATGTTGCCCTCAACTTCAACGCGTTCCTAGAGAAAACCAAGCTGAAAGACGATGGCAGCAACTACACGGACTGGGTCCGTAACCTGAGGATTATCCTCATAGCTGCCAGGAAAGCATATGTCCTTGATGCACCGCTAGGTGAAGCACCTGTTTTCCCTGCAGAACAAGACGTTATGAACACTTGGCAGACGCGTAGTAATGATTACTCCCTGGTTCAGTGCGGCATGCTTTACAGCTTAGAACCGGGGCTCCAAAAGCGTTTTGAGCAACACGGAGCATATGAGATGTTCCAAGAGCTGAAAATGGTTTTCCAAGCTCATGCCTGGGTCGAAAGATATGAAGTCTCCGACAAGTTCTATAGTTGTAAGATGGAGGAGAACAGTTCTGTCAGCGAGCACATACTCAAAATGTCTGGGTTGCACAACTGCTTGTCTTAGCTAGGAGTTAATCTCCCGGATGATGCGGTCGTTGACAGAATCCATCAGTCGCTCCCACCTAGCTACAAGATCTTTGTGATGAACTTCAATATGCAGGGGATGGAAAAGATCATTCCCGAGGTATATTCAATGCTGAAATCAGCGGAGGTGGAAATCAAAAAGGAACATCAAGTGTTGATGGTGAATAAAACCACTAAGTTCAAGAAAGGCAAGGGTAAAAAGAACTTCAAGAAGGACGGCAAGGGAGTTGCCGTGCCCGATAAGCAAGCTGCCGGGAAGAAGTCAAAGAATGGACCCAAGCCTGAGACTGAGTGCTTTTATTGCAAGGGAAACGGTCACTGGAAGCGGAACTGCCGCAAGTACTTAGTGGAAAAGAAGGCCGGCAATACCAAAGGTATATGTGATATACATGTTATTGATGTGTACCTCACCAGCGCTTGTAGTAGCTCCTGGGTATTTGATACCGTTGCAGTTGCTCATATTTGTAACTCAAAATAGGAACCGCGCAATAAACGGAGACTGGCGAAGGACGAGGTGACGATGCGCATCGGGAATGGTTCCAAGGTCGATGTGATCGCCGTCGGCATGCTACCTATGCATTTACCTACGGGATTAGTTTTAAACCTCAATAATTGTTATTTAGTACCAGCTTTGAGCATGAACATTGTATCTGGATCTCGTTTAATGTGAGATGGCTACTCATTTAAATGTGAGAATAATGGTTGTTCTATTTATAAGAGAGACATGTTTTATGGTCATGCCCCGCTGGTCAATGGTTTATTCTTATTTAATCTCGAACGTGATGTTACACACATTTATAGTGTGAATGCCAAAAGATGTAAGGTTGATAATGATAGTCCCACATACTTGTGGCACTACCGCCTTGGTCATATTGGTGTCAAACGCATGAAGAAACTCCATGCAGATGGACTTTTAGAGTCTCTTGATTATGAATCATTTGACATGTGCGAACCATGCCTCATGGGTAAAATCACCAAGACTTCGTTCTCTGGAACAATGGAGCGAGCAATCAACTTATTGGAAATCATACATACTGATGTGTGCGGTCCAATGAGCGTTGAGGCTCGCGGTGGCTATCGTTATGTCCTCACCCTCACTGATGACTTAAGTAGATATGGGTATGTCTACTTAATGAAACACAAGTCTGAGACCTTTGAAAAGTTCAAGGAATTTTAGAGTGAGGTTGAGAATCAACGTGACAGGAAAATCAAGTTCTTACGATCCGATTGTGGGGGAGAATATTTGAGTCACGAATTTGGCATGCACTTAAGGAAATTTGGAATAGTTTCACAACTCACGCCGCCTGGAACACCACAGTGTAATGGTGTGTCTGAACGTTGTAATCGCACCCTATTGGATATGGTACGATCTATGATGTCTCTTACCGATCTACTGCTATCATTTTGGGGTTATGTTATAGAGACTGCCGCATTCACTTTAAATAGGGCTCCGTCGAAATCCGTTGAGACGACACCGTATGAATTGTGGTTTGGCAAGAAACCTAAGCTGTCGTTTCTGAAAGTTTGGGGATGCGATGCTTATGTCAAGAAACTTCAACCTGAAAAGCTCGAACCCAAATCGGAAAAATGCGTCTTCATAGGATACCCTAAAGAAACTATTGGGTATACCTTCTATCTTAGATCCGAAGGCAAGACCTTTGTTGCCAAGAATGGATCCTTTCTAGAGAAAGAGTTTCTCTCGAAAGAAGTAAGTGGGAGGAAAGTAGAACTTGATGAAGTATTGCCTCTTGAACCGGAGAGTGGCGCAGCTCAAGAAATTGTTCCTGAGGTGCCTGCACCGACTAGGGAGGAAGCTAATGATGATGATCATGAAACTTCAGATCAAGTTGCTACTGAACTTCGAAGGTCCACAAGGACACGTTCCGCACCAGAGTGGTACGGCAACCCTGTCCTGGAAATCATGTTGTTAGACAATGGTGAACCTTCGAACTATGAAGAAGCGATGGCGGGCCCAGATTCTGACAAATGGCTGGAAGCCATGAAATCCGAGATAGGATCCATGTATGAAAACGAAGTATGGACTTTGACTGACTTGCCCGATGATCGGCGAGCCATAGAAAATAGTTGGATTTTTAAGAAGAAGACAGACGCCGATGGTAATGTGACCATCTATAAGGCTCAGCTTGTCACTAAGGGTTATCGACAAGTTCAAGGGGTTGACTACGATGAGACTTTCTCACCCGTAGCGAAGCTGAAGTCCGTCATGTTAGCAATTGCCGCATTCTATGCTTATGAGATATGGCAAATGGACGTCAAAATGGCATTCCTTAATGGTTTCCTTAAGGAAGAATTGTATATGATGCAGCCGGAAGATTTTGTCGATCCTAAGAATGCTGACAAGGTGTGCAAGCTCCAATGCTCAATCTATGGGCTGGTGCAAGCATGTCGGAGTTGGAACATTCGTTTTGATGAGATGATCAAAGCGTTTGGGTTTACGCAGACTTATGGAGAAGCCTGTGTTTACAAGAAAGTGAGTGGGAGCTCTGTAGCATTTCTCATATTGTATGTGGATGACATACTATTGATGGGAAATGATATAGAACTCTTGGAAAGCATAAAGGCCTACTTGAACAAGTGTTTTTCAATGAAGGACCTTGGAGAAGCTGCTTATATATTAGGCATCAAGATCTATAGAGATAGATCGAGACGCCTCATTGGTCTCTCACAAAGTACGTACCTTGACAAGATATTGAGGAAGTTCAATATGGATCAGTCCAAGAAGGGGTTCTTGCCTGTATTTCAAGGTATGAGATTGAGCACAGCTCAATGCCAGACCACGGCAGAAGATAGAGAAAAGATGAATGTCGTCCCCTATGCCTCGGCCATAGGGTCTATCATGTATGCCATGCTGTGTACCAGACCTGATGTAAACCTTGCCGTAAGTTTGGTAGGAAGGTACCAAAGTAATCCCGGCATGGAACACTGGACAGCGGTCAAGAATATCCTGAAGTACCTGAAAAGGACTAAGGATATGTTTCTCATCTATGGAGGTGACGAAGAGCTTGTCGTAAAGGGTTACGTTGATGCTAGCTTCGACACAGATCTAGATGACTCTAAGTCACAAACTAGATACGTGTATATTTTGAATGGTGGGGCAGTCAGCTGGTGCAGTTGCAAGCAAAGCGTCATGGCGGGATCTACATGTGAAGCGGAGTACATGGCAGCCTCGGAGGCAGCACAAGAAGCAATCTGGGGTGAAGGAGTTCATTACCAACCTAGGAGTTATTCCCAATGTGTCGGGCCCGATGACTCTCTTCTGTGACAACACTGGAGTTATTGCCCTTGACAAGGAGCCCAGGTTTCACAGGAAGACCAGGTATATCAAGCGCCGCTTCAACTCCATTCGTGAAAATGTTCAGAATGGAGACACAGATATTTGTAAAGTGCACACGGACCTGAATGTCGCAGATCCGTTTACTAAACCTCTTCCTCGAGCAAAACATGATCAACACCAGAACTCTATGGGTGTTCGATTCATCACAATGTAACTAGATTATTGACTCTAGTGCAAGTGGGAGACTGTTGGAAATATGCCCTAGAGGCAATAATAAAATGGTTATTATTATATTTCCTTGTTCATGATAATTGCCTATTGTTCATGCTATAATTGTGTTATCCGGAAATCGTAATACATGTGTGAATACATAGACCAAAACATGTCCCTAGTGAGACTCTAGTTGACTAGCTCGTTGATCAACAGATAGTCATGGTTTCCTGACTATGGACATTAGATGTCATTGATAACGGGATCACATCATTAGGAGAATGATGTGATGGACAAGACCCAATCTTAAGCATAGCACAAGATCATGTAGTTCGTCTGCTAGAGCTTTTCTAATGTCAAGTATCTTTTCCTTAGACCATGAGATTGTGTAACTCCCGGATACTGTAGGAATGCTTTGGGTGTGCCAAACGTCACAACATAACTAGGTGACTATAAAGGTGCACTACGGGTATCTCCGAAAGTGTCTGTTGGGTTGGCACGAATCGAGACTGGGATTTGTCACTCCGCATGACGGAGAGGTATCTCTCGGCCCACTCGGTAAGACATCATCGTAATGAGCTCAATGTGACTAAGGGTTGGTCACGGGATGATGTGTTGCAGAACGAGTAAAGTGACTTGCCGGTAACGAGATTGAATGAGGTATTGGGATACCGACGATCGAATCTCGGGCAAGTAACGTACCGATTGACAAAGGGAATTGAATACGGGATTGATTGAATCCTCGACATCATGGTTCATCCGATGAGATCATCGTGGAACATGTGGGAGCCAACATGGGTATCCAGATCCCGCTGTTGGTTATTGGCTAGAGAGTTGTCTCGGTCATGTCTGCATGGTTCCTGAACCCGTAGGGTCTACACATTTAAGGTTCGGTGATGCTAGGGTTGTATATATATTAGTATGCAGTAAGCCGAAAGTTGTTCGGAGTCCCGGATGAGATCCCGGACGTCACGAGGAGTTCCGGAATGGTCCGGAGGTAAAGATTTATATATAGGAAGTCCAGTTTTGGCCACCAGGAAAGTTTCGAGGGTCACCGGTATTGTACCGGGACCACCGCAAGGGTCCCGGGGGTCCACCGGGTGGGGCCACCTATCCCGGAGGGCCTCATGGGCTGAAGTGGGAAGGGAACCAGCCCCTGGTGGGCTGGTGTGCCCCCTTGGGCCTCCCTTGTGCCTAGGGCTGGAAACCCTAAGGGGGTGGGGGCGCCTCCACCTGCCTTGGGGGCCAAGCCACCCCTAGGCCACCGCCCCTCCCATTAGATGGGATCTGTAGGGGCCGGCGCCCCTAGGCCCCCTATATATAGTGGAGGGGAGGTAGGGCAGCCGCACCTAAGTCCCTGGCGCCTCCCTCCCTCCCGTGACACCTCTTCCTCCCCGCTTGCGCTTGGCGAAGCCCTGCCGGGATCCCGCTACTTCCACCACCACGCCGTCATGCTGCTGGATCTCCATCAACCTCTCCTTCCCATGCTGGATCAAGAAGGAGGAGACATCTCTCCCAACCTTACATGTGTTGAACGCTGAGGTGCCGTCCGTTCGGCACTTGGTCATCGGTGATTTGGATCACGACGAGTACGACTCTATCAACCCCGTTCTCTTGAATGCTTCTGATCGTGATCTACAAGGGTATGTAGATGCACTCCGCTCTCCCTCATTGCTAGATGACTCCATAGATTGATCTTGGTGATGCATAGAAAATTTTAAAATTCTGCTACGTTCCCCAACAGCAGCATTTTGGGTTCGGGGACCAGTGGAGATATAGTACGTACAAAAAATTATGGACGTAGGTTCGACCGAAAGGCAATGATGCTTGGGCCCTGCATTTTGATATACCCGGGGCCGCGTGAAATTTGTTACTCTACTCAAAACTAGTAAGGTACACATGTATTGAACGCATGAGATTTCAAAACCAAATTATGAATAAATACACACTATAGCATGTAAAGCTTTGAGTCATATATGCATGATGTAGATGTTCATTTAGTTCTTATAGTTCATCTCATTCAAAATAAATAAGTTTTATAAAAATGTTAAGATTCATGGGGTTAGTGCAAAGTTGGGTCATCTATTTTGGAACGGAGGGTGTAAATCATAAAGTAAAAAACAAATAATGGAAATTCATTTAGAAAAAAATAATCAATTATGATACAGAAGATTCTAGAAAAAAGGAGAACTGCTTGTGTTTTGAGGTTTGTGCATTATGCTTAAGTTCAACCATGGAGTCTTCTAAATTGTACATGTGGCAGATCTGGTGGAATGTTGATGATATCCAACGGCCAGTAGTGCTTGGATTTGCCTATCTCTGCACTATCGGGTTAGCTTCATCCAGCGACCATATTTCAAAGTTATTGACACACTATATAGTTCTTGTGCCATAGTTGCATGTTTTGGAAAAAAGCTACTAGTGGGTTGTACTATTTATTTAGGAATAGAAGATGTATACATGGAAGTTGTAGGGAAAGAGATGACATGGAGCATCTCAATTCCTATGAGTAGGGATTGGAAAACAGATGTCATTTGGTTCACATCATAGGAACTTTTCTATTGAATCTAGAGATGACATGTTTCTCAATTCCTATGAGGAGGGATTAGAAAAGAGATGTAATTTGGTTCATATCATAGGGACTTTTCTATTGAATATACGCTAATGTTTATTTTCCTTTGAAATTAAGGGAGTATAGGAATCCATTCATATGAACCAAGTGGCTCTAAAGCTATAGAAATGATATCATGTTTATTTCCTTTGAAATGTGGAGTATATGAATCTATTCCTATGAACCAATTGGCTCTAAAGGAAAAAATCCTATAAAAATCATATCATATAGAGTTCCTATGATATTCCTCAACACTAAAGGATGCTTGAAATTGCTGCGGGTGATACGATGGTCTTTCTTTGTAAACTCCTCACCCAACTTTATAGTTACCTCTCGAAGATGAATGAAATGATATATACATGGTATTCTACATGTGCAGTTTGGTACACGAAAACTCGGTAAAAGTTTGCGAGGTTTGAATTTTCAATAAAGCTATATGCACTGCATTTTGGAACGGAGGGAGCATACGGCAGTTGCTAACACTCACGTGGAAGATTTGTGTGTAGGAGGAGTGGCTGTTCTGTTAAATGACATGGCAAAACTGACATTGTCGGATGCCGATCTAACGGTACTTACGGCGTTCGTCAGGAAAAGGCTTGTGGCGAACGTTTGTCGGATAATGATTTACGGACACATGCATTGCATTGATACATGCCCCCTCTCTCTCTCACGCACACGCACCCTCACGAGTCACGACTCTCCCGAGTCCTCTCGCAGACTCGCACGTCGCATCCACCGTCTATCTGCAGGTAGACGTCACGCTCATATGTGCTCTTCACACCCTACCATCAGAACTTCTAAAAAACAAAAGACGGCGCACACATTTTATTTTAGTTCACACGTCACACACTTGTACTATTACTCTTGCGGCGAACATTCTTTGGGCATAGTATATTGTACTCTCACGAAGAGAGGCGGTGCACGCACGCACTAGTTCTCTCACACCCACTCGCGGATACACGTAGGAGCGCATTTTTTTAAGCTGGTACAACGAAATCACTCCACTATATATAAAAGCAGGAGCCTTAGCGCTTGCTTTACTAGGGTTCCTCTCGTTCACTCTCTCATGCTCTCCAGATCTAAGCAACACATAGGTGGCCACACTCTCTCTCAGCTCACGGCTGGTCACAAATCCGGCCGGACAACCTCGACCGGGGCAGGGGTGTAGGTGCATCGTTCATGCTGTCGTCGGCGGTGAGGGAGGAGACCAACGGCTGCCCGCGCGTCCCGATCGGCGGCCGTGCCGTTCTCTCCGAGGGAGCGCCGGCTCGGGAGGGCCTCCGACCCCTTCTTCCTCCCTGCGGTATTGTGGCCAAGATGCGGCCTCCTGACGCCGTCTTTGCGACATGCCGACGACCCTCAAGTATATATTCCTTCGAAACCTGCCTTGCTCTACTACCCCAGCTCCCTTCGTGTGGATCCTTTTCTACTTCCGTCCATTGTTCCAAAGCCACCTAGACTTCTACTATTATTAGAAGTAAAGCTATTTCATACAGTCGACTCAAAGCGTTGGTTTAAACAGGGAAGAAAGTGGGAAAGCTATAGCATGAATCTAGGACTTGGTTCTAAGAGGAAACGGGGGAAAGTAGTAATATCTGTCACTGTTTAAATCACCGTATTTCTTATTTGCGCAAACAGGGATGTCTGTCTCCATATCGTTTCGGGATGTCTGTCTCCGTATCGTTTCTATCCGCGCAATCAAAATCACACACCTCAGTTTTAGTACAACTGTGCAAAATGAGATGGCCATCCCTCGCTATCGTCGTCTAACCTCCCGTCTTCAAGGTATCCCTACATTGGTAGTAACTAAGGTAGAATGACCAACGCAATCTAAAAGAAGCTGATTCATATGTTTTACTTCCTGATTGCAGTGCAGGGACGAGCGAAAACAACTGCATCCTAGTCCGGAATGCACTTTCTACCAGTTCATCCATGGACCAAGGACTAGCTGGCACGGCTGCACGGCAGTTTTTTGGATTGGTGCGCGGACAAGAGGCATTATGGTCTGCTTATTTCTGCAAATAGCGGTGCTTAAATTTAGTGGAATGCACAAGCATTTCAGCTGGTCAGTACACTGCATGGTTCAGTTAAGCATTCCAGGTGAGACCACAATTATAATTGGTTATTCTGGAATGAGAGAACCTAACCCTGAATGGTGGCAACAAGAAAAAACCAGAGTGAACTCCAGGAAATTTAAGCCTGCCGGGAGGCCCTTTTCTCAGAGAGAAACCTTGCTTGTTTTTTCCTGATTTGTAAACCTTCTGACAACTTTGTCTTTTGCTGTGAACTAGTATATGTTTGTTATGTTCTATGAATCATTGAGATGTATAAAATTGCTTAACTTATGCTTTTCAAGTTTTTTATGAAGACGAGTTTAATGTGAGTGTTCCACATGCACGCTGGACTAGCGTGTGAACGTTTGGAATTTATTACATTGTGGCCTCAATTAACTGCATGAACCACTGTAACAAGATACGTAGTTGCTTATATGTCAGACAGCAGATTGTTGATTGTTAGCTGGTCGATAGCCTAGTGTTGAAGCGAGCTGAGCCAATGTGCCGTGTTTTGCACAACTGCTTACAAGTGGGGTAGCACCAACCGTGTTTACAAGTACTTATGTATACGTCGGCGCACGGTTCTCGAACGAGTGCTCTATTTCATCAAAACACACACTGCTCATATGATAAACTGTGACAACTTATGTCTTACCATGCCATATTCATGAAAAAACTAGTGAGGACGCATCTGTTTCGGCAACAATTACGATGGTTCTCACATGATTCACGGGCACACAAAAGTAGCAGCGGTTCCCATAGACGGATTCAAACAGAGTACTAGCCCTAGAGGGGTCGATAACAGGCAAGGTTCGGATAATTAGACACAATCCAAACTACTATTAAACACTAGCTGGGGCAACTATTTCATGCCTCGATCTAATTTGGGCTGGACACAAGACGGACCTTGCCATGAACATCATCGAGGACGTCCCGCAGCAGCTCAATCCTGTGAACCTTCATGAAGACAACCTTGTGGCCTTGCCACTGATAAACTTGTTTGTGGAGGCATGCCACGTCATCTTCCTGCGTAAGCTTGACAAGAACAGTATTCCACTCAAACGAAGGAGTAGCTTTGAACTTCTTGTGCTTCAGTACACCCTGGACAACACGCCTGACAACAGTGAGGCTGGAATACAACTCTTCATTGGTATAACCGCAAATGGCTTCTAGGATCCAACAGCCTAAGAACTCTGTTTTTCCCAGTGCGTTTATTCAAGTCGTCCGCCTCATAGCAAGTGACATGTACAACCACACAATCCTTGTCTGCATCAGGGCTCTAATTGAAACAGAAACAAATTCTGAATTACTTTTCAGTATAAGAAACACAGGTTATTTAAACCACTATGTATACCATGGCATCAAAGCTAATAAAATTTTGCATTATTAATCACCACATACTTCCTTTTCTAAAAAAATCACCACATACTTAGATGAAAAACCACAATCGAGATCGGCAAAGAAGGAAATCACCTTGGGCAGCTCAGCAGGGGGGACACATCCTCGAAGGGGGAAACTGCTCCTGCAGTGCCACGGGGGCTGTAACCTCAAACGGGGCGTTGACCATCTCAGTATCTAGGGTCGCCTCGGTGGTTGCCTCCATCTTCTTGGAGCTCTCCGTCTCGTGGGGATCAGCCTCCCGCGTCTGCTTCAATATCGGCAGATCTTTGCCTGGTTCTCCTTGGTCCATCATGAAACTGACGAATACTAGGAGACCACTGAAAGGAAAAGACAATTGCAATGACAATGAAACAAAAAAGAGAGTGAGGATCGGTTACTGCTTTGCAAAAGTTCTTTTTTTCCCTCTAAACGAAAATATACCAACATCATGGATCCTCTTACCTTCCCTTCGTTCGGAGAGAAGAGCAGTGGCAGATGCAAGTGTTGCCTTTCTTGAAGACGGTGAGGGAGAAGGGGATTCAGCGAAGAGTGAAATGATGGTTGCTTCGTCCGTCAAACTTAGACTGCAGGGAGGTGGGGTTTTGTGATATGACGGCTCGTTACTACCGCGCTACGACCGGGGTGACTCTCCGCCTGCATACTGCCTTCTAATTTGGTGGATGGCATTTGGGCCCGCGCACTGCATGGCCCGCATGTCGGTGAACAAAAGTATAACGGCATTCAGTAGAGGGAGACGTTTCAATGACCTAGGAGGAGCCAGAAGTGGTAGAGTGTCTCCACTATACTAGTAGTAATTGTTTTTCTGGGTAGCTGTAGAGTGTCTCCACTGTACTAGTAGTAATTGTTTCTCGGGTCCCAAGACAAAACAGCCCATCCACAATAGTAAATAGTAAAATCAATTCAAAAGCCCATATATTTACTGAATGAGAGGTGCTACCCACACCCAGCACAACGCCGCCCCCCAAAAAAAACCTGGGTGCTCTTCTTCCTTCTCGCTCCCACCCACCTCACGTCAGCTCGCTCCACTAGTACCCCCAAATTCCTCACCTCACTCCTACAGAAAAACCCAGCTCCCCTTCTTCCTCACTCCTACAGAAAACCCCCAGCTCCCCTTCTTCTTCGCTCGCACTACAACTAGGCTCGTCATCCGTTACTCTGCTCAAATCCGTGAGCGTGACGCGACGCCCTCGAGGAAAATGGAGTCGGCAGACCCCGGCGCCAAGAAGATGAGGCTCCCGCCAGCGGCAATGCCTGTTGTAGATCCCGCACCCGGCAGCACGGGGAGAACCGGCGACCCCGCCCCCACCGGATCCCAGGAACCCGTAGAATCTCGGCTGGACCGCATCAGCGATCTCCCGGACGCCATCATTGGGGAGATCATCTCGCTTCTCCCCACCAAGGATTGCTGCCGCACCCAAGTCCTCTCAATTCGCTGGCGCCCTCTATGGCGCGCCGTTCCCCTTAATCTCGACTGCCGTCAGCTATCTCTCTTCAATGATTTTGAAATCCCCAGAGCCATCATCTCCTCCCACCAGGGCTCCGTTCAAAGCCTCTGCATCCCGTCATGCTACTTGAGCAAGCATACCATGCCCTGCACGGTGGAACCTGGCTGGAATCCCCTGAATTCACAGAACTACAAATGCTTGAGTTCTACTATTCCCTTGGAAATCACATACCACATACTGAACGCCATGAACTTGTGCCCTCAGCACCGATGTCCATCTCGGGGTTTTCGTCCTCTCTCCACACCGCCACCTTTGCGCAGTGCTACCTACCAGACAATCTGGTACTAAACCTTTGACTCCCATTTCTCAAGAAACTTTCACTTGTGCGGGTTCGTATATCGGAGGCCTCATTGCACAGCATCATCCACTCCAGTTGCCCTACGCTGGAGTGCTTGGTGCTTGTTTTCATAGCTAGAATCGGTTGTCTCCAAAATAAAGTCGCCTAACCTTGTAAGAATTGGAATTTCTTTTGACGGAAGGCAGCTCATCATCCATGATGCCCCTTCACTTCAAAGGTTGATCCTTGATTCTAGTTATTCACTGTTGCAAATAAATGTCCTCTCTGTGCCTAAACTGGAGACCTTGGGTGTAATACATGATCTCTGTGCTCATTTCAATATGGTGTTTGGCTCCACAATTCTTCAGGTACTTTATATTATCATCTATACTTGTAACCATAAGCTGCATTTTAAAATTTTGCGCATAATTTATATATCATCTTGGAGTACACATTTTGTACTAATATTATGTTCTATGCTCAATGAAGAGTTTCTCCATGGATGGCCTATCAATGGTGCTGGATTCTGTCAAGGTCTTATATATCCAAATGAATAGTTTTGATCTGAACAAGATTATTGGCTTGCTGCAATGCTTTCCATGTCTGGAGAAGTTGTATATATAGGTGATAATTTCACGCACATTGGAAGCCCGCATATAGTGTACTAGAATTAACCGTTCAGCTGTTGCTCTTTCGACACTCTTCTTTTAGACCTTAACTGTTTTCAATCTTCATGTCTATTTAGGCAACAGGACGGGGTAAGAAAGTTATAACCAATCGGTGGATTCGTAAGCATCGGGATTTTCTCACTTCTCATGAGATTCGATTGAAGACAATAACGCTAGAACGATATGTAGCCAACCGTGCAAACACAAGATTTGTCACATTCTTCCTGCTGAATGCGAGGTTACTATTGTCCATCGGGCTTAAGTTTATCAGCAGCATGGTTTTGATGGATGGGTATGTCGAAGAGAAAAAAAAGGAGTTTTAGGTGGGCAAAAGAGCTTCTGAACGTGTCGGGCTTCTATTTACAATAGATTGTGGTCATAATCCAGTAAATTTTACGACCCAGGATGTTCATTCTATGGACCTGACCGATCCATTTGACCATGACTGCCGAAAACAGTGTTGCAGTTAGATGTTGTCGCCCTTTTCAATCTGGTTTTTTTGTAAACCTGATGAACAATTAACCCTCGTGCTTTTGTACAGTTTGTAAGCTAGAGTTAGATGTTCCTGCCCTTTTCAACTCGGCTGTGACTGTCATATTTTCTTTGAAACAAGGCAAATGGCTTGCCATTCGTTTAATTTAGAGTGAAATAGTGTAACAAATCCAAACCAAGGGAAATAACATCACTCTCGCCGGCTGCTTGACCTCACTGTGCATTACAGAAGCCAAGTGATTAGCCCCCACCAGCACCCACAAACTTATTTCGAACTAGCACATCAAATGGGCTGTAAATTTTCATAGGAAAGGCTGCATGACCGTGACAGATTTGGATTCTGACATTTGGGACCCGCCAGGAAATATCCTATCCAAGGTGGTGTCGACTTACTAGCAAGTCAACAAACGATTCTGCCTACCAGTCGTTGGATTGACATCCAACATCTGTCGTGTATCTTCTATCTCTTGTCTTCTTCTTCCTCCAATCGCCCAAACCAAACCACCCAGTCGGCTCCGCCTGCTCCCGCCTCCCATGGCTGCCTGCGCCTCCGCCGCGGTACCGTACGTACCCTCCAACGTTGGCCAGTCCCTCCCTCTATTCCCCCACACGTCATGTTATTCTCCGGCGACGTCAGCCCCAACACGCACCTGCGCCCGAACCAATCAACCCTCGTACTCCCCTCCGCCTGCGACTGGACCGGCGCATCTTCAATGGCTCCTGTTCGTTCCGTCCGAGGCCTCGCCGTCGTCCTCTGCCTTGCGGCCTTGGTTCGCTCGCCATGCGTGGTGCGCCGCCCTCTTGCGTTGTCAACGTCGTCAACAACCGAGAGGAACAAGGAGATGACTATACGTGGAGAGGATGACAGTAGGGACCCACCAGCGTCATGGCAGTACACAAGCAAGTGCCTCTATAGTACAAGCCAAAAAATATGGTTCCTCCTAATGGTTGGACATCTGGGGCTCACGCCATTGTCAACGTAGTCAATAAACGAGAGAATTACACTACGAGAGGCTGACACCAGGGACCCAGCAAGTCGCGCAGTTTTTTTTGAGGAACAAGCAGTTGTTATTTATACTAGTTTTAGCGACGGATCAGGGTAACAACGGGGCTGTGCGGGGGCTGTGGCCCGTCTAGCTAGGGTTTTATTTATGTTTACCACATCATGAGCCCAGTTGTGTTTTTTTTCTTGCTGAAAATGGCTAGCCCGGTTCTATTTTTTTAAAAGAAATACCCAAACAAGGCCTACTTGCTTTATCAGCCCTGCTAGGCTCCAAATCTTTCAAGACGAGGAGAGTTTCATTCGGTTTGCCCAGAAATGGGCGTACATTTTTAAAACACATCAAACCGGGCATTAGTTTCAATTTTTTTTTCATTACAAGATCTTAAATTCCATTGATTTTTATGCATATACAATTATTTGGATTTTATATTTATATAAATTATTTTTCAAAATAGTTTGAATGTGAATCGATATTTCTGGATTAAAAACAGTTGACCGCACCGAAATATGCAAAATTTCATATACTTTTTAACTGTGGCCACAATATGGGGTGTGATGCTAACAAAAAGAAGATGGACTCCAAAAAAATTCTTATGAATTAGCAAATGGGCTGTACATTATTAGAAATAATGGCAGATGGGCTGTATGCTGTTTTCCATAGATTTGAGGCTGACTTGTGCGCCTACTACAGGTTGACGCGTATGCTTTCATAAAGAAAAGGTTGACGCACACGCAAGGCCCTGTCAACTTAGTCAACACACGAGAGCAGTGACTGTTGGATGTCCATCCAACGGATGTCGTGCTTCTTCAATCTCTGCTCTTCTTGCTCAAGCCGCTCAAACAAGCGCCAGCGGGACTGCCTGCTCCCTCCTTCCGCGGCCGGCTATGCTGCCGCGTAGGCCTCACGGCCCGGTCGTACTCCCATCACTGGCCTAGCCATCCCTCTACTCACCCACACATGTTGTTATTCTCCGGCAATGGCAGATGAACCAGTAAACCCTCGTACTCCTCCGCGTGGGAAACAACTGCCGAGTATTCCCTGGCTCCGTGTCGTTCCCTTCCTAGGCCTCGCCGTCGTCCACCGCCCTGGTGCTCTCGGCGCGGCCTGGTCAACATGGTCAATGAACGACATCCATCGGAAGTGGACTGTACGTGGAGAGGCTGACAGCTGGGTCCACGGCCGCACGCAAGGAAATGCCTCCTGATTACGCGCAAAATAATGATTCCTCCACCTGATAGCTAGGACCCATAGGAAGGGCCTCTGTATTTCGTGAAAAAAACATTCCCCCCGCTGACAGGTCGGACCCACCAGCTATATCTTCGCACGCAAGGAAGTGCCTCCTTATTACGCCCAAAAAAATGAATACCCCCTGTTAGCTGGGACCCACCATATTGTTGGGCTGACTTGTGGGCCTACTAAGTTGACAGGGATGGAGAGCTTTGTCAACTTAGTTAATACTCCAGTGACCGTATGATGTCCATCCAATGGCCATAGTGCTTCTTCAACCTCTGGTCTTCTTGCTCCAGCCGCCCAAAGCAGCGCCGTTCGTGCCGCATGCTCCTGCCTCCCGTGGCCGGCTGTGTTGCCGCAGAGGCCTCACCGCCCCCTACTATTCCCACCGTTGGCCAGGCCCTGCGGCGACGGCAGCCTCACACCGCAGCCGAACCAGTGAACCCTCGTAGTCCTCTCCGCGAGGGCTTCCACTGCCACGTCGTCTCCTTCCTAGGCCTCGCCGTCATCCACCGCCGTGGTGCTCTCCGCGCAGCGTGGTCAACGTGGTCAAGGAATGACTTCCATCAGAAGAGTACTGTACGTGGAGAGGTTGACAGCTGGGTCCACGGCCATAGCCCAGTTTTTTTGTGATTTGCCAAGTAAGTCACTTTGTCAGGCCTGTTTGGCTGCAAAACTTTCAAGACGAGGAGAGCTCTCATTCGGCTGGCTGAGAAAATGGCCCATCAGTAATGAGAAATGGGTTGTACATTTTTAAAACACATCAAACTGGCAATTAGTTTCAAATATCTTTTTTTTCATTTCAAGATTTTAAATTACATTAATTTTTATGCGTGGAGAATTTGTTGGATTTTATATTGATATACATTTATTTTTAAAATCAGTTTGAATGTGAGTCGAAATTTCGGGATTAAAAACAGTTTGGACCGCACCAAAATATGCAAAATTTCGTATAATTTTTTAACCGTTGCCACAATATGGGCTGTAATGCTAACAAAAAGAATATGGGCTCCAAAAAAACCTTAAGAATTAGCAAATGGGCTATAAATTATTAGAAATATTGGCAGATGGGTTGTATGTTGTTTTCCACTGATTTGAAGCTTTCCTTAAAAAAAGGTTGACACACAAGCACTGACTGTTGGATGTCCATCCAACGGCCGTTGTGCTTCTTCAATCTCTGCTCTTCCTGCTCCAGCCGCTCAAACAAGCGTCGGCGGGACTGCCTGCTCCCTCCTCCTCGCGGCCGGTTGTGCTGTCGCGCAGGCCTCACCGCCCGACCGTACTCCCATCGCTGGCCTAGCCATCCCTCTACTCACCCACACCTGCTGTTATTCTCCGGCGACGGCAGACGAACCAGTAAACCCTCGTACAGTCGTACTCCCCTCCGCGTGGGAAACAACTACCGAGTCTTCCCTGCCTCCGTGTCGTCCCCTTCCTAGGCCTCGTCGTCGTCCACCGCCTTGGTGCTCTCGGCGCGGCGTGGTCAACGTGGTCAAGGAACGACTTCCATCGGACGTGGACTGTACGTGGAGAGGCTGACAACTAGGTCCACGGCCGCAGCAAGGAAGTGCCTCCTTATTACGCGGAAAATAATGATTCCTCCACCTGACAGCTGGGACCCATCGGACGGGCCACTGTATTTCGCGAAAAAACGTTTCCCCCTGACTGCTGGGACCCACCACCTACATCTTCGCACGCAAGGAAGTGTGTCCGGGCAAAAAAAACGATTCGCCCCCTGACTGCTGGGACCCACCAGCTACATCTTCGCTGGCAAGGAAGTGCCTGACAGTCGGGACCCACCTGGTCGAAGCGTACGTAGTGTTGTCATTCTGCTCGCGAACGTGTACGTACATACTGGTCGATGTAGAGGCGCGCACGTGTCATAGTAGAGGCGCACACGTAGCATGTACACGTACGTACAGCGGCCAGGGTGCAAGAAAGAAAATACGGCCACGTATGTGTACATACGGGCGGGGTCTCGAACGCCTACTCGCGCATACGTATGGCCAGGGCTCGTGTACATGGCTGGGTCGGAACGGAGAAACAACGTCATCGTCGTGTTCATGGGGAGGCGACGGAATGCGTCGTGTTCATGGGGAGGCAACGGAATGTGTCATGTTCATCGGGAGGCAACGGAACGCGTGGGAGCCAACCGGCTGGGTCGGAACGGAATGCGTGGTTGTGTTCATCGGGAGGGCTTGGATGGAACAGGAGATGGAAACGAGGCCTGGCGTACCGCACAGCGGAGGAAACGGACCTTCTACGTTCGGTTTGGGGTCCTGTTGATCAGGAGGGGTCTGGCGTACCGCAAAACGGAGGAAACGGACCTCCTACGGTCGAAACGGGGGTCCTGTTCATCAGGAGGGGTGTGGCGTACCGCAAAACGGACGAAACGGACTTGTGTTGGAGCGCTACGGTCGAAACGGGGGTCCTGTTCATCAGGAGGGGTGTGGCGTATCAGCAAACGGGACTCCACAGGATACTGTTCACCTCCACCGTCGACCCCCTCCAGCCTCCACGAGCTACTGTTCATCCACCGTCAACCTCCTCCAGCCTCCACCTACGACTGTTCATCCACGGGCTCCTGTTCATCCAGCCTCCACCGCGCGCTACTCCACTGGCTACTGTTCAACCAGCCCTCTCCACGGGCTCCTGTTCAACCACCCCTCCACGGGCTACTGTTCATCCTGCCCTCCACCGTCTACTGTTCATCCTGCCCTCCACGGGGTGGTCCTATTCATCCAGCCCTCCACGGGGTCCTGTTCATCCAGCCCAAACCGGCTCGATCGATCAGGGTCCTGTTCATCTAGAGGCAACACCACGGGGTCCTGTTCATCCACCCCACCAGGAACTGTTCATCCAACCCCCCCCCCCAACGCTCACTGTTCATCCAGAGGCAGCATCGATCGGCTTTAGTTAGCAACAGTAGCGAAGGAATCGCTCGATCGGGTTCAGTTAACAGCCATCGATCGATCGCTCGGGTTCAGTAACGCGTAGCCTGCAGTGCAATCACTCGGGTTTAGTTAGAGCCCAACGCCTCGCTCGGGTTCAGTTAGAGCCAATGCCTCGCACACATGCGTGTACGTGTACGAGAGAAACGCGCATCGCTCGGCCCCCGACCTCCCACCGTAACCGGGAACTCCCCGAAATTTTCCTCGCCCTTGCTTCTACCACGGTTTTTTCTATCATGGACGGCCCAAAGAATGTCATGCAGCTGCGTCTCCGGCCCGCCCAGGACGAAAAGCCCATTTTCTGTCATGATTTTTTTTCATAGAAGTAGGTGCCCACCACATCTATGATGATACCGGGTTTTTTCACAATTATCGTCATAGAAGTGTCATATATATGACAAAAAAAATTTTTGTTCGGCCCAAAATGTCACGGATGTGTCTTTTTTTTGTATTGCATAAATGTTGAACCTCTTGGCTTCTGCGCCCAATAAGGGCTATCTTCCATGCGTCGAATGAATGCGAGGCGCCAGGGCGTTTTTACATTTGCCCCCCTAGCTAGATAAATAAATTGTCTATTAAAGGGATGGGGATTCTTAGATTCAATCCATACCATCCTCCCCCAGCGAGAATCCATCGGAGCGTGCTTCAGAAAGATCCACTCCAGCATATCCGACCTCCGCAGCTCCTGCTCCCGCCCCCGTAGCCCTAAGCCCGGTAATTGGGAGAGGTGTTCAGTCCCACACAGTCGATTAGTTGAACTGCAGACTAAGGGATTTCTCCCTCCGGCGTATATGGTGCCCGTCCAAGCCGGGCTCGCCACCTACAATGGCGGGGAGCAAGCGGAGAGCTTCCCCAGCCCCTCTACGGGGGAGCGGGTATGCCTTGTCCCTCATTTATTGAGGGGACTCAGATTTCCGATTCATCCGTTCCTCCGCGGGCTCCTGGAGTTTTACGGCCTGCAACTGCATAATTTCACGCCTGCTTCCATTTTACACATCGCCGGCTATGTTGCCCTTTGCGAGTTATTCCTGGGCTGCGCGGCTCATTTCGAGCTATGGAAAAGGTTATTTTGCCTCATCCCTCACACACAGAAGGGGTCACTTTATCAAGTGGGTGGAGCCGAAATATGGAGCATCGCCGAAACCGGATACCTGTCCGGTACTCCGAAGAAGACGTCCGAAGACTGGCCTTCGGAATGGTTTTATATGGAGGACGTCCCCCTTTCGGACCCTGTTCGGCGGGGTCTTCCTGAGTTCAGCAGCGCTCCTCTGAAGAAACGCCGAAGTTGGCGCCCACGGAGCCCCCAGGAGGAAGACAACGGAGAAGTCCTTTACCTGATGAACCAGATTAAAGCGCTGGCTCAATCAGGATTGACAGTAATCGAGGTTATGTCCATATGCATAATGCGGGGAGTGCAACCACTTCAATATCGAGGGCACCCCTTGTGGTGTTTTAACGGGGAAGATGACGCCACTCGTTGCGGGCGTAAGGGTCCGGACAACGCTGCCGCCTTAGCAAAAATTCTGTCCGAATTGTTCAAGGGAGAGGAAGAGGAGTTCATCCGTATCAAGCCACGGGATGGATTCTCCATGTACAACCCTCCAAGTTGGGTTAGTTATATCTCCTTACTCCCATTCTTCCCGCATTCTTTATCGTAGGTACTCACCTTGCCATTCTGCGGCAGGAACTGCGAAAAGCCATAAGGGAAGTTAGCAACCCATCTCCACAACCAGAGGACCCTGACCGGGCTCTCGGTGCCGGACTCGAAGAAGATCCGGACATATTCGTGGAGCTGATAGACCGGCAGTTCTATAAATTAAGCTGTGATGACGCCATGGTGGCCATTACGGCCGACTATCCCGGACTGCTTCCTGCATTGCACGTAAGAAAAACCAAGAATCCCAACTCCAAAAACTAGGATCCCATTTTACAGGGAAGGCATTCAGGACGCCATGCCGAACCCGCAGCAACTTGCCAACAGGAGGCACCGAGGCCGGGCAGGCCAAAAAGGAAGGCGGTTAGGACGGAGACGCCGACGCAGAGGTATGACAGAAACCCTGCTCCGTGGTTGTCGTCTTTCTTGAAAAGTAATGACGTCCATGTTTCTTTAACAGAAAAAACGCTCACCGGAATATGTCCGGTGAGGCTGCCAATCACGCTTCCACCAGTCGGGCTCCAGGACCGGACATAAAGGCGGAAGCCGACATGGGGCGGACGCCGCATACTCCCCCTACAGAGGATGCGGATAGGCTATCCGCTACACATTCAGAAGTGGAGAGTGCCATGAATCATAGGCATCACCGGGCCGTACTCCGCGACACTTGCTTCTCACCAGAGGCATTTCATGCCTTCAATTCTGGAGAGGCGTACCTCCGTGCTGCTCAAAATGGTCTAGCCAGAGCCACGGACCAGTATGTAAAGGATGTATGGGTAAGAAAATCTGACGATTATATGTATCAATAGCCCTTGAGACTTGAAACAGTTAGCAGAACTGATTTAAGGATCATCTTATTGTGCAGGTTCTTACAGAGAAGAATAGTCGACTGTCACAGGAGCTGGAGGAATGCAAGACCCAACTTCGGGCCGCTATTGCTGCACTGAAGGAACCTAAAAAGTCCCCAGCTGGTAACATTTCTTTCAAAGAATGATAGGTACCATATAGCGTGCGGCATGGCTGCAGATCTAATAATAGATGTTGCAGATGAATCCGGAGAGAATCCAGAGGAGCAACACGCCGTACGACAGCTAAAGGCTGGCGAACGCGTGCTGACTGAGGTCAGGCGGGAGAAAAATAATCTCCAAGATGCCAATACCAAGATGAGCGTGGAACTGAAAGATGTTCGAGCCCAGCTTGCGGACTCCGAGAAGGAGAATAAGCGGCTTCGACGCAGCATATTTAGTAAGTGCTTGAACGAACCATTAATAAAGGGGACGGTGAAGAAGCCGGCTAATAGAGTTATGTCTGCAGGTATGCTGACGGTTCGTCCCGCGGAGGAGATGCCCGGGTCTGCGGGTGATCTTCTATCCGAGCTCTCACAACTGCACGAACAAGTTCGGTAGGTGATGCAAGGTATTGCTCAGGCCTTGTGGCCATCCGTCTCCCTGCCAGAAGGCATTGGAGAGCTTGTGGAGAAGCTCAAGGGAGCACGGCAGCGCTTCCGATTATGGAAGATATCTGCCTGCCGACAAGGTGCCAGAGAAGCCTGGGCCATGGTGAAGACGCGGTATACCAAGGCTGACCCAAATCACATGGCCGAGGTCAGACCTGTGGGGCCCGACGGGAAAGAGATCCCTGTTAGCTTAGTCTATGGGCAAGTAGAATTAGCCGCAAAGTATTCTCAACAGGATTGTAGGCTAGACCACCTGTAGGATGGTATAGAAGAGGAATTTAGTCAGTCTACATGACTATGTAATTAAAGTGACATGTATAATGCCTTCTAGCCGGATTGTAGATCATTTGTCATGGCGGACCTTTTCGCTTCAACCTCATGACCCGATAGTCCGGACTGTATCCGAATACCCGCTCAGTTATATAAGAACCGAGGTATGCGTGGAGACCAGGCGTAGGGGTCATTAGTGCTTGAACAGACAAGTGCCCAACTAGTTATGTTATATTACATGGGTAGTAAGAAACATCTTCCAGGAGAATAGTTCCGTCAAGGGTTCCTTTCCCTGGGTACGCATGCCCTAAAGTGCATGTCCGGACTACAAGAGGAAACGCAGGAAAAAACATCTGGGGGCACATAAGGAAAATAAATAAATAAATGAAAATCATCTTTTGTTCGCCGACCGAATATTCTCTTAAGAACGCTAGCTTTCGGCTTCACCCAGTCTGAGGTACACATCCGGCTGACCCGGCAGTAACAATCACAGAGGTGCTCCCCTTATGCCATAGCCGAATTAACGAGAACGTAGGGAATAAATACAAGAGCCAGGCAACCCAGCTTGGCCAAAATTTAAGTCATATCGATGCATATAGTGCCGAAGAAAAGGTACATGCGGAAGAATAACACATGTGCGGGGCGTGAAGCCCAGATAGATAATTAAGCTTCTGTGTAAGAAGACCCTAGGTATAATGAGCGCGGTTAGCGCATCTATAATGTGCCAGCAAGGCACAAGGTGGCCCTTGAAGGCCTAGAGAAAGAGTAAAAGAAAGAAAGAGAAGAAAGACAAATAATGTGTATGCAAAAAATGGACAGAGGAAAGAGACGAACATAGAGTCCGGCGCTAGGCGTAGAATCTGCGGAGCCTGGCTGCATTCCATGGGTTCGGCTCATGTCGATTATTCGATGCATCCCGCAGACAGTACGCTCCATCGGTCCAAACTTGGTCAATAATGAAGGGACCTTCCCATTTGGTCTCGAGCTTGGACTTTTCTTCTCTGGCAGGCATAGAACTAACTCACCAACGTTATAAGTTTTGGCCCGTTCTTCTCTGCTTTGGTATCTGCGAGCCTGTTGCTGATAAAATGCGGAACGGGCTTTTGCCACGTTGCGCTCCTCCTCCAGGGTGTCTAGACTATCCTGCCGATCGAGCTCGGCTTCTCTTTCTTCGTACATGCGCACTCGAGGTGAGTCATGAATTATGTCGCAGGGCAAAACTGCCTCTGTGCCGTACACCATAAAGAAGGGTGTATATCCGGTAGTGCGATTCGGCGTGGTCTGCAGTCCTCAGAGTATGGAGTCGAGCTCCTCTACCCAGTGTGTGTTAGACTCCCTTAAGGACAGCACTAATCTGGGTTTAATGCCGCTCATGATAAGACCATTTGCTAGCTCAACTTGGCCGTTGGTTTGTGGGTGATAGACGGAAGCATAATCGTGCTTGATGCCCATGTTGCTGCACCAGAGTTTTACCTCATCGGCCATGAAGTTCGTGCCATTGTCAGTGATGATGCTGTGGGGGACGCCGTAACGGTGTACAACCCCGGATATGAAGTCTATCACCGGTCCGGATTCAGATGTTTTAACAGGTTTGGCTTCTATCCATTTGGTGAATTTATCTACCATGACCAATAAGTATTTTTTTTTCTTATGGGTTCCCCCTTTAAGGGGTCCAACAATGTCAAGCCCCCAGACCACAAAAGGCCAGGTAATGGGGATTGTTTGGAGGGCGGTTGGTGGCATATGGCTTTGGTTTGCAGAAAGCTGGCAATCGGCGCAGCGTTGGACCAAGTCCTGCGCGTCTGCCCGGGCCGTCGGCCAATAAAAACCTGTACGGAAGGCCTTGCTTACAAGGGCCCGAGCTGTAGCGTGGTGGCCGCTGAGTCCGGCATGAATTTCTGCCAAAGCTTCCGCCCTTCCTCTTCGGAGATGCACCTTTGAAGGACTCTGGTAGTGCTTTTTCTTATACAGCTCTCCCTCGTGGACCCTGTAGGCTTTAGATCGCCGCACTATGCAGCGTGACTCATTTTGGTCCTCGGGAAGTTCCTGCGTAGTTAGGTAGGCCAGGAATGGTTCTGTCCACGGGGCGATGACGACCATTATTACATGGGCTGAAGGTGTTATTTCGGTGGCAGAGCCGCCGATTATGTCAGAGTGTTCGGTATCGGGCGTTTTGGCCAGGTCCGGACTATTGTTACCGGTGTCCCCTTCCCATACCACTGATGGCTTAAACAACCTCTCCAAAAAGATGTTGGGGGGACCGCGTCGCATTTTGCATCGATGCGGGCGAGGATATCCGCCGCTTGATTGTTTTCCCGAGCCACATGGTAAAATTCGAGCCCCTCGAACCGAGCTGACATCTTTAGGACGGCATTTCAATAGGCCGCCATCTTCGATCCTTGGCATCAAAGTCTCCATTTATTTGGGATATTGCGAGGTTTGAATCCCCACGCACCTCCAGACGTTGAATGCCCATGGAGACTGCCATCCGAACACCATGCAGCAGAGCTTCGTATTCGGATGCGTTGTTGGAGTCTATATACAGTATCTACAGTACGTGCTGAACGATATCTCCAGTTGGGGACGTCAGGACGACG